>NC_057802.1:163553455-163771841 GCF_018294505.1 Triticum aestivum
CACCGTCTACTGTTCATCCAACCCTCCACACCACGGGGTCCTGTTCAACCATCCCTCCACGGGCACCCCTCCACCGTCTACTGTTCATCCAGCCCTCCACCACACCACGGGGTCCTGTTCATCCAGAGGCAACGCCACCGCTCACTGTTCATCCAAACCCCCTCGCAACACTCACTGTTCATCCCAGAGGCAGCATCGATCGGCTTCAGTTAGCAGCAGTAGCGAAGGAATCGCTCGATCGGGTTCAGTTAACAGCCATCGATCGATCGCTCGGGTTCAGTAACGCGTAGCCTGCAGTGCAATCGCTCGGGTTCAGTTAGAGCCCAATGCCTCGCTCGGGTTCAGTTAGAGCCAACGTCTCACACACGCGCGCGTACGTGTACGAGAGAAACGCGCATCGCTCGGCCCCGACCTCCCACCGTAACCGGGAACTCCCCGAAATTTTCCTCGCCCTCGCTTCTACCACGGTTTTTTCCGTCATCGACGGCCCAAAGAATGTCATGCAGCAGCGTCTCCGGCCCGCTCAGGACGAAAAGCCCATTTTCTGTCATGATTTTTTGTCATAGAAGTAGGAGCTCACCACATCTATGATGATATCGGGTTTTGTCACAATTATCGTCATAGAAGTGTCATATGTATGACAGAAAAAAATTCCGTTCGGCCCAAAATGTCACGGATGTGTCTTTTTTTTGTAGTGACAGTACAAGCTCAGAGGTAAATCTTTCTAGAAAGAGTGCTTTAGAGGAGTATTTTTCTGTTTCAAGGCTTGTCAGAAGGGTTTCTTGGAGGGGTGTAGGCCATACCTTGCTGTGGATGCTACAACATTGAATGGAAGGTTTAGAGGCCAACTAGTTGCTGCATGTTCCGTAGATGCTCATAACTGGCTATTTCCTGTAGCATATGGTGTCATAGAAGCAAAGTCTGAAGAGAGTTGGGGTTGCTTTTTCAAAAACCTAAAAAATGTCATACATACTACTGAATTCACATAAATAACTCATAAACAAGTTCCAAACTGCATCTTCCATTACCATTTAGTTCATCATCCATCATAAACAACACTACATCATCCATTAACTTGCTCAAATCCGTGAAGACACAGAGATGGCCACAACAATAACACACAATAGGCTAATACCAAACAACAGTGTCCACACACGCAACATTTCATCTCGCTCTTTCAGTTTCTTCTTCAAAGTGCGCTTCTTCTTCGCCAGCTCCAGGTTTCTCTTCTGCAACTGATGACATTTGATCCACATCCGTTCAATCTCAGCATGCATGTCTTCAAATGCAAGTGCAACACGAGTTGGGGGAGGCAGATCAACCCAAACCAACCAGTGGCACTCTTCTGGCAACTGCAATTTAGGCAAAGATCAGATCACAGCAAGGACATGTCCATATCCAAGATTAATGATCTAAATGTTACTCTTACATCAAGTGGGCACCCTAAAAACCGCCGGCCGGTGCTTCCCTCTCCCCAGGCGACTCGACGGGCCGGAACTAGGCCATGTCCAGCGAAACGGTGCTTCGAGCGGTACTCCAAGCCGGTGTAGGTGTCGTCCGACAGATAAAACTCGGATGCATGCTCCACAATTCCCACCCCGTCGACCTTCTCGAAAAATGTGAGATTTTCCCCCAAAATACACAAACCCTAACCCTAGAACAGAGGAGCCGCGGGAAATCCAAGGGGAATCACCAAGCGTTGCTTACCTCTCCAGCCATGGCGGATGCCGACGAAATCTTAGATGAGATGCCCGGGCTCGACATCTCCGGATCCACCTCCTCCCGCTTCTCCTCCTCTGGTTTTGCCGCGCCGTCGCTCTTTTTTTCACTTCAGCTGAACGAGGAGGAAGTAATAAGGGCAACCAGCCCAGGGGCAAAAATGTCCATAAACGGCCGCTGGTTATGGTCAAACGACGCTGACCAGGCGGAGCCGTGACGGAAGGGCAAAAACATAAGTGCAGCAAACGCGGTTGGGCAAGACTGAGGGTTTTTTGAATTTAGGGGCAAAACAAACGGGTGTGACACAACTAAGGGCTGAAATGTAATTGTCCCAAGGATAAAACGATGGGGTCTATCTCTACATAGATAGATCTTGTCTACATCATGTCATTGTTCTTATTGCATTACTCTGTTTTTCCATGAACTTAATACACTAGATGCATGCTGGATAACGGTCGATGTGTGGAGTAATAGTAATAGATGCAGGCAGGAGTCGGTCTACTAATCTTAGAGGTGATGCCTATATATGATCATTGCCTGGATATCGTTATGAGTATTTAAAGTTCTATCAACTACCCAACAGTAATTTGTTCACCCACCCTTTGCTATTTTTCTCGAGAGAAGCCACTAGTGAAACCTACGGCCCCCGGGTCTCTTTCTCATATATTTGCCTTTGCGGTCTACTTTTTCCTTGCATTTATTTTCAGATCTATTAAACTAAAATACAAAAATACCTTGCTGCAATTTTTCCCTATTTATTTTATTTGGCGTTCGATCTATCAATTTACTACAAATTTATCTCACGTCCGTTTGCCTATCTTGAGGCGTTGTACCCCGGAAGGGATTGACAACCCCTTTAACACGTCGTGTTGCGAGGATTTGTTATCTGTGTGCAGGGGATGTTTATATTGTGTTGCTTAGTTCTCCTACTGGTTCAATAACTTGGTTTCATATCTGAGGGAAATACCTACCGCCGTTGTGCTGCATCATCCCTTCCTCTTTTTGGAAATACCAATGTAGCTTCAAGCGACATCAGGAACACATCAATAACATGTATATCAAATATACCTTCCACTTTGCCATCCTTCTTAACCGCCAAATACTTGGGGCAGTTCCGCTTCCAGTGACCAGTCCCTTTGCAGTAGAAGCACTCAGTCTCAGGCTTAGGTCCAGACTTGGGTTTCTTCATTTGAGCAGCAACTTGCTTGCCGTTCTTCTTGAAGTTCCCCTTCTTCCCTTTGCCTTTTTTCTTGAAACTAGTGGTCTTGTTAACCATCGACACTTGATGCTCCTTCTTGATTTCTACCTCCGCAGCCTTTAGCATTGCGAAGAGCTCGGGAATTGTCTTTTCCATCCCTTGCATATTATAGTTCATCACAAAGCCTTTATAGCTTGGTGGCAGTGATTGAAGAACTCTGTCAATGACACTATCATCAGGAAGATTAACTCCCAGCTGAGTCAAGTGGTTGTGGTACCCAGACATTCTGAGTATGTGTTCACCGACAGAACTATTCTTCTCCATTTTGCAGCTATAGAACTTGTCGGAGACTTCATATCTCTCAACTCGGGCATTTGCTTGAAATATTAACTTCAACTCCTGGAACATCTCATATGCTCCATGACGTTCAAAACGTCTTTGAAGTACCGATTCTAAGCCGTAAAGCATGGCACACTGAACTATCGAGTAGTCATCAGCTTTGGTCTACCAGACGTTCATAACATCCGGAGTTGCTTCTGCAGCGGGTCTTGCACCTAGCGGTACTTCCAGGACGTAATTCTTCTGTGCAGCAATAAGGATAATCCTCAAGTTACGGACCCAATCCGTGTAGTTGCTACCATCATCTTGTTGGGGAACGCAGTATTTCAAAAAGAATTACCTACGATCACGCAAGATCTATCTAGGAGATGCATAGCAACGAGACGGGAGAGTGTGTCCACGTACCCTCGTAGACCAAAAGCGGAAGCATTTAGTAACGCGGTTGATGTAGTCGAACGTCTTCACGATCCAACCGATCCAAGTACCGAACGTATGGCACCTCCGTGTTCAGCACACGTTCAGCACGATGACATCCCTCGAGCTCTTGATCTAGTTGAGGACGAGAGAGATTTCCATCAGCACGACGGCGTGGTGACGGTGATGATGAAGTTACCGGCGCAGGGCCTCGCCTAAGCACTACGACGATATGACCGAGGTGTGTAACTGTGGAGGGGGGCACCGCACACGGCTAAGACCAATATTGAAGTGCCTTTGGGGTGCCCTCTGCACACATATATAATGGAGGGAGGGAGAGAGGCCGGCCCTTCTAGGGGCGCGCCAAGTGTAGGCAGTCCTACTAGGACTCCCAAGTCCTAGTAGGATTCCCTTTCCTTTTCGGAGTGGGAAAGAAGGAAAGGAGGGAGAGGGAGAAGGAAAGGGGGGCCGCGCCCCAACCCCTTGTCCAATTCGGTTTGGGCAGGGGGGAGGCGCGCGCCACCTCGTGGCCCTTCTTCCCTCTCTCCACTAAAGCCCAATAAGGCCCATTAACTTCCCCAGCAAATTCCCGTAACCCTCCGGTACTCTGAAAAATACCCGAATCACTCGGAACCATTCCGATGTCCGAATATAGCCTTCCAATATATGAATCTTTACCTCTCGACCATTTCGAGACTCCTCGTCATATCCGTGATCTCATCCGGGACTCCGAACAAACTTCGGTCATCAAATCACATAACTCATAATACAAATCGTCATCGAACGTTAAGCATGCGGACCCTACGGGTTCGAGAACTATGTAGACATGACCGAGACACATCTCCGGTCAATAACCAATAGCGGAACCTGGATGCTCATATTGGCTCTTACATATTCGACGAAGATCTTTATCGGTCAAACCGCATAACAACATACGTCATTCCCTTTGTCATCGGTATGTTACTTGCCCGAGATTCGATCGTCGGTATCATCATACCTAGTTCAATCTCGTTACCGGAAAGTCTCTTTACTCGTTCCGTAATGCGTCATCCCGAAACTAACTCATTAGTCACATTGCTTGCATGGCTTATAGTGATGAGCATTACCGAGAGGGCCCAGACATACCTCTCCGATACTCGGAGTGACAAATCCTAATCTCGATCTATGCCAAACCAGGAAACACATTTGGAGACACCTGTAGAGCATCTTTATAATCACCCAGTTACGTTGTGACATTTGATAGCACACAAGGTGTTCCTCCGGTATTCGGGAGTTGCATAATCTCATAGTCAAAGGAATATGTATAAGTCATGAAGAAAGCAATAGCAATAAAATTGAACGATCAACATGCTAAGCTAACGGATGGTTCTTGTCCATTACATCATTCTCCTAATGATGTGATCCCGTTCATCAAATGACAACACATGTCTATGGTCAGGAAACTTAACCATTTTTTATTAACGAGCTAGTCAAGTAGAGGCATACTAGGGACACTTTGTTTTGTCTATGTATTCACACATGTATCAAGTTTCCGGTTAATACAATTCTAGCATGAATAATAAAAATTTATCATGATATAAGGAAATATAAATAACATCTTTATTATTGCCTCTAGGGCATATTTCCTTCACATCTTTCAACTTAGCTTTCTCTAGGAACACATTAAAATTCAAGGGAACGATAGCACGGGCAATTCATCTACAATAGCATAGACATGCAAAAACTATCAGGTACTAAGTCCATGATCAATTAAAGTTCAATTAATCATATTACTTAAGAACTCCCACTTAGATAGACATCCCTCTAGTCATCTAAATAATCACGTGATCCATATCAACTAAACCATGTCCGATCATCACGTGAGATGGAGTAGTTTCCAATGGTGAACATCTCTATGTTGATCGTATCTACTATATGATTCACGTTCGACCTTTCGGTCTCAGTGTTTCGAGGCCATATCTGCATATGCCAGGCTCGTCAAGTTTAACCCGAGTATTCTGCATGTGCAAAACTGGCTTGCACCCGTTGTATGTGAACGTACAGCTTATCACACCCGATCATCACGTGGTGTCTCGGCACGAAGAACTGTAGCAACGCTGCATACTCAGGGAGAACACTTATACCTTGAAATTTAGTGACAAATCATCTTATAATGCTACCGCCGTACTAAGCAAAATAAGATGCATAAAGGATAAACATCACATGCAATCAAAATATGTGACATGATATGGCCATCATCATCTTGTGCCTTTGATTTCCATCTCCAAAGCACCGTCATGATTTCCATCGTCACCGGCTTGACACCTTAATCTCCATCGTAGCATCGTTGTCATCTCGCCAACTATTGCTTCTACGACTATCGCTACCGCTTAGTGATAAAGTAAAGCAATTATATGGCGATTGCATTTCATACAATAAAGCGACAACCATAAGGCTGCTGCGAGTTGCCGATAACTTGGACAAAACATGATCATCTCATACAACAATTTATATCTCATGACTTCTTGACCATATCACATCACAACATGCCCTGCAAAAACAAGTTAGACGTCCTCTACTTTGTTGTTGCAAGTTTTACGTGGCTGCTACGGGCTTCTAGCAAGAACCGTTCTTACCTACGCATCAAAACCACAACGATTTTTCGTCAAGTGTGCTGTTTTAACCTTCAACAAGGATCGGCCATAGTCAAACTCGATTCAACTAAAGTTGGAGAAACAGACACCACCCACTAGCCACCTGTGTGCAAAGCACGTCGGTAGAACCAGTCTCATGAACGCGGTCATGTAATGTCGGTCCGGGCCGCTTCATCCAACAATACCGCCGAATCAAATTAAGACGGTGGTGGTAAGCATTATGACTATTATCGCCCACAACTCATTGTGTTCTACTCGTGCATATAACATCTAAGCATAGACCTGGCTCGGAAGCCATTGTTGGGGAACCTAGTAATTCAAAAAAAAGTCCTACAATCATGCAAGATCTATCTAGGAGAAGCATAGAAACGAGACGGGAGAGTGTGTCCACATACCCTCGTAGACCAAAAGTGGAAGCGTTTAGTAACGCGGTTGATGTAGTCGAACGTCTTCACGATCCAACCGATCCAAGTACCAAACGTACGGCACCTCCGTGTTTAGCACAAGTTCCGCACGATGACATCCCCCGAGCTCTTGATCCAGTAGAGGGATGAGGGAGAGTTCCGTCAGCACGACGGCGAGGCGGCGGTGATGATGAAGTTACCGGCGCAGGGCTTCGCCTAAGCACTACGACGATATGACCGAGGTGTTTAACTTTGGAGGGGGCACCGCACACGGCTAAGAGATTATCTGTTGTGCTTTGGGGTGCCCCCTGCCCACGTATATAAAGGAGGGGGGACGAGGAGGCCGGCCAAGTGTAGCGATCCGACCTCAGACGGTCAAATCTCTGTGCATAAGTGTCTTCCCTGGATCGGTAATGCTGACACACACATCACTTGAAGGGTTTATAACAGAGTGCAATCACACACTTATTACATCGAATGTCTCGAAAGAGAACTTATTACAATAGTATGGCTTAAGGCCATCTAAATAAGACAACTGCGGAAGCATTGAAGGTAAATGAGTCCATCAACTCCAACGGCATAGCTGAGTGCACGACAACGACCTAGCGCACCTTACTCTTCATCTGAAAAGTCTGCAACATAATACGTTGCAGCCCGAAACGGGTCAGCACATGGAATGTGCTGGCAAAATAACACTGTAGAGCAATGAACAATGTAACAGCTAACACTACATGCATATATGGCTGGTGGAGGCTCTATGGTTATCACTTTTGGTAAAGCCAATTTTTTCCTACTGCAAAGGAATATATTTTATTTAACTAACAAGTTGGTTGATAAACATTGAGAATGGAAACCCATCTCAATCCCAATTAAACAGTAGTTAACAACCCAACAAATTAAATTAAGAGGGATGAGATCAAATCTATAATTCAAGAACCAGATACTCAAGATGTCCATAACCGGGGACACGGCTAACCATGATTAGTTTGTACACTCTGCAGAGGTTTGCGCACTTTTCCCCTCAAGACTCGATCTCCTCCGTTGTATTTCTCGCACTGCATGGTGTTTGAGAAACGGATGACCGAGACACAGTCTTTCCGAAGAGGTCCCCTTAACCGATAGATAGGCCGGTACACCTACAATCCCCTACATCTGCTAGCCCATCATGGAAAGGATTCCCACAACTTACTCAACTATGCCAGGGCCCGTAGTGGCTTGTGGCTGCACACGGAAGTTTCTAGCATGTATAATCTTATGATCCCTTTGAGCCTGGGTGGCGAACCATAGGATGATCACACGGATTCCCCGGGATCTCCTTGGACAACACTGGATTCCCCAGGTGCCCACAAACAATCCACCCAGATGTGTATTAAAGTAGCCACCTTAAGTTAACCATTAATTAACAACTCTCACATCTGTCATGGATACACTCAACCAATCCACGTCTACGAGCATAGCATAGCAAAGTAAGCATAACGTAGTAACTCCCAAGGTTTGAATAAAGCACAATAGGATCTACCTCATCAACTACTTCCCAATACCCACATGTTAACAAATCCTAACCATGCAATGTTTGAGGGTTGGATCTAATGCATAAAAACTGGGTAATAGAAAGGTATGATCAAAGTGTTACTTGCCTTGCTGACGATCAGAAAACCCTAGTGACTCGTAGTAGCACGCTTCGCACTCCGGAAACTCTATCACAAACAAACAATAGCATAGATAAGTACTCAAGCATAGATGCAAGGGTAAAACTCAATAGAAAAGATTCAAACTGAAAGCTCAACTGAAGAACTTCGATTTGCAAAAAGAATCAATCGAATCGGAGCTACGAAACTCAAACTATGATCAAAACAAATTCGAATTCAAATCTGCTTGAAACCAAATTTTAATTTTTCAAAACAATGTTCAAGTTCATTAACTGGAAAGAGGGGTTCGAGATGAAGATTATGGCATCGGTTTCACTGGATTTGGATGAACGAGCAAAAAGTTGCGAGGGTTTGAAGATCAGGGGCTAATCTACGATAAAAATAATTGTGGATAGGTCCCTGGACGAAAAATAAAATAAAAAGCAAAACACTAACGAACAAACGTTCGTTACCAGAGGCTAACGAACGAAAACGTTCGTCGAAATGATCTAACCGGCGAGCGTTCGCAAAAATAACAAACCTAAAAAAACCAATCTGAACCGATCTAACCGAAAACCGAAAAAACGTAAACCTAAAAAAACGAACGGTTTTATACCGTTTAACCGGGGTTGACCGACGGCGAGACTCCGGCGTGGTGGGGCGGCGGTGTCGGCGAGCGGCGGCGGAGCAACGGCGGCAGCAGGCGGCGGCGGCGCGGGCTGGCGGCACGAGCGGCGGTGGGCGGCGGCTGCGGGCGGCGGTGGGCGGCGGCTACGGGCGGCGGCTTGGGGTGGAGAGAGGGGACGGGGGCGCCGTATATAAAGGGGGGGGGGCGGTGGCTTCCTTAGGCGAGGGAGTCCGGCGGCGGCGCGGCTCCCGCGCGGGGAAGGCGGCGGCGGCCCGGCTCGGCTGGGCCTTCGGCCCAGTCGGGCGGATTTTTTTAAAATAAATAAATTCCGCCTAAGAAAAATCCTAATAAAATATAAAAATTCTAAAAATGCCAAAAACAAATTTCACCGTCTAAATAAAATATTTAGAACAAAGTGAACATTTTTGTGGCCTAATATTGCAATTTTCAAGAATGCATATTCTTCTAATTCAAATAAAATCTCAAATAAAGTCCAAATAAAACATATATATTTGATTTTAATTTTTTTTTCCTCCAATATTCCTCTCTTTTTGAAGATGTCATATTATCTTCTCTGTTTTATTTTAATATTAGAAATATTTGGAGAGAAAAATATTAAAACTAAATTGATCCTCTTTTTAAATTTGAGAAAATTCAAATATGAAAATAAATGAAATCCCCAACTCTCTCCTTGGGTCCTTGAGTTGCTTAAGATTTCTAGGATCACAACCAAAATGTAAATAAAATATGATATGCATATGATGACCTATGTATAACATCCTAATTGAAAATTGGGATGTTACAAACCTACCCCCTTAAGATGAATCTCGCCCTCGAGATTCGGGTTGGCTAGAAAATAGGTGTATGTGGTCTTTCCGTAGGTCTTCTTCTCGTTCCCAGGTGGCTTCATCCTCGGTATGGTGGCTCCACTGAACTTTGCAAAATTTGAGAACCTTGCTGCGCGTAACTCGGCTGGCAAACTCGAGAATCTTTTTGGGTTTCTCCTCGTAGGTTAGGTCATTATCCAACTGAATTGCTTCCCGGGGCACGATATCTCTCAGAGGAATATAGGTCATCTCTGCATGGCACTTCTTCAACTGGGAAACGTGAAACACATCATGAACTCCTGATAGTCCTTCGAGTAACTCCAACTTGTAGGCCACTTCCCCCATACGTTCAAAAACTCGGTATGGTCCTACAAATCTCGGGGCTAACTTTCCCTTAACTCCAAAACGTTTAAATCCTCGGAGCGGTGACACACGAAGGTATGCTCTGTCTCCTTGCCTTTGGTGTCTGCATAACTCTTCTGCCTGGACCGAGCTATCTTTAGTGTATCTCGAATCAACTTGACCTTCTCTTCAGACTCCTGAATTAGATCCGGTCCAAACAACTGATGGTCTCCAACTTCATCCCACATTAATGGTGTCCTGCACCTTCTTCCATACACAACTTCGAAAGGTGCCATCTTCAAACTAGCCTGATAACTGTTGTTGTATGAGAACTCCGCGTAAGGCAAATTATCATCCCAACTAGATCCATAATCTAGCGCACAAGCTCTCAACATGTCCTCCAGAATCTGATTGACTCTCTCGGTCTGTCCATCTATCTGCGGATGAAAGGCTGTACTAAGCTCTAGCCTGGTACCCAAAGTATGGTGCAACTGATTCCAAAACTTTGAAGTGAACTGTGTTCCTCTATCTGATATGATGGTCCTTGGAACTCCGTGCAGACATACGATCCTGGTCATATATATCTTGGCCAACTTCGCACTCGTGTAAGTGGTTTTCACTGGGATTAAGTGAGCCACTTTGGTCAAGCGATCAACTACTACCCAGATGGAATCATATCCCGACCGTGTCCTAGGTAATCCGGTGATGAAATCCATGCCAAGCTTGTCCCACTTCCATTCGGGTATCAGCATAGGCTGCAGTAATCCCGCTGGCTTCTGATGTTCTCCCTTCACTCTCTGACGTACATCACATACGGCTACATACTCGGCAATATCCTTCTTCGTACCTGTCCACCAGAAACGCTCCTTCAAATCCAAATACATCTTAGTGTTTTCGGGGTGAATCGAGTATGGTGAGTCATGAGCCTGCTGAAGTATTAACTTCCTGATCTCTGCATTATTGGGTACATATACACGATCCTCAAACCATAAGGTTTCGTGCTCATCCTCACAAAAACCCTTGGATTTTCCTTTGCTCATCTTCTCCTTTATCTCAGCAATTTCCTTGTCATCCTTTTGAGCTTCTCGAATCTTTCCCAATAATGTAGACTGAACCTCCATTGCTGCAAGAAAACCTCTTGGAACTATCTCCAAACTAAGTTCATTGAGACCGTCAACTAACTCCTGCGGTAGTCCTCCGCTTACGAGGGTATTGACATAACTCTTCCGGCTCAAAGCGTCTGCTACGACATTGGCCTTTCCTGGATGATAATGCAGCTTCATATCATAGTCCTTTATAAGCTCCAACCATCTCCTCTGCCTGAGATTCATCTCCTTCTGAGTGAAAATGTACTTCAAACTCTTGTGATCCGTGTACACATCACAACGATTTCCAATAAGATAATGTCTCCAGGTCTTGAGCGCATGCACTATGGCTGCTAGCTCCAAATCATGTGTGGCATAATTCAACTCGTGAGGTCGAAGCTGTCGTGAGGCATAAGAAACAACTCTTCCGTCTTGCATAAGTACACCTCCAAGTCCTTGGCGAGAAGCGTCGCAATACACTTGGAAATCCTTGCGAATATCCGGATGAATTAGCACTTGGGCTGTAACCAAACGTTTCTTCAACTCCTGAAAACTAGCCTCACATTCTTCCGTCCATTTGAACTTGGTGTCCTTCTTCAACAACTCCGTCATTGGCTTCGCAATCTTGGAAAAATTCTCAATGAATCTCTGGTAATATCCCGCGAGTCTAAGAAAACTGCGGATCTCCCCAACTGAGGTGGGTGCCAACTACTCAGTGACTGACTGAACCTTGGTAGGGTCTACTGCTATACCTTCTCCGAATATAACATGCCCAAGGAACCCAACTTCCTTCAACCAAAACTCACATTTGCTGAACTTGGCATATAGCTAGTGTTCCCTGAGCTTCTCGAGAACTAAACGCAAATGCTCCTTGTGCTCCTCTTCATTCTTCGAGTATACCAAAATATCATCAATGAACACCACAACAAACTTATCCAAGAACTCCATACACCTTGTTCATCATACTCATGAAATAGGCAGGGGCATTAGTCAATCCAAATGACATAACCGTGTACTCATATAGCTCGTACCTTGTGGTGAAAGGTGTCTTTGGTATATCCTGTTCTCGGATCTTCAGATGGTGGTATCCTGATCTCAGATCGATCTTGGAAAATACTTTAGCTCCTTGCAACTGGTCAAACAAATCATTGATCATCGGTAGTGGGTACTTGTTCTTGATCGTCACCTCATTCAATGCACGATAATCAACAACAATCCTCAAGGATCCATCCTTCTTCTCAACCAAGAGCACTGGGGCTCCCCACAGTGATGAACTTGGTCGGATATAACCTTTCTCCAATAACTCCTTAATCTGCTTCTTAATTTCCTCCAGATCATTTGCGGGCATCCGATACGGTCTCTTGGATGTTGGTCCGGTGCCTGGCAACAACTCTATCAAAAACTCTATGTCTCAATCCGGTGGCATGCCTGGTAATTCCTCTAGAAACACATCCGGGTAATCCTTCACAACAGGCACTTCCTCCTGAACAACTCCTGAGAGAGAATTTACTTGGGTCCTCCTCGGCGCATGCCTAGACACATACTTGATCCGTTTACCCTCTGGGGTGGTGAGCAGAATTGACTTACTGGCGCAATCGATGTTTCCTCCATACATCGATATCCAATCCATGCCTAGTATCACATCCAATCCTTGTGACTCCAGAATTATTAGGTTTGAGGGGAAAACATGCCTACCTATGGTCATGGCATCTGAAAACATCCTCTGCTTGCCATATACTCAGCTCCTAGCGAGCTTACTAACATAGGTGTCTTAAGAACTTTGGTGGGAAACTTATACTTATCCAGAAATCCCCTCGAAATGTATGAATGCGATGCACCAGTATCGAAAAGAATTATTGCAGTAAATGACTTAATCAAAAACTTACCTATAAATGCATCTGGCTGCTCTTCAACCTCCTCCACGTTAACGTGGTTCACCTGTCCCCTGTTGAAAGGGTTGGGCTTCTTACCAGAGCTTCCATTTCCATTGCCATTCTTCAACTCAGAACAATCATTGGCGTAGTGCCCGGTCTTCCCGCACTTGTAACAGGTGACATGACTCAGATCCTTCTTAGCGGGTGTTGTTGGGTTGGAACGGTTCTGGTTGCTGCTTGCTCCATTCCCATTTCCATTCTTGGAGCCACCGTGGTTATGTGAACTTCCTCCATTGTGAGTGTGGCCTCCATGGTTATGGGCATATCCTCCCGAGTTCGGGGTAAAACGAGGCTTCTGCTGAGCTCCAGAATTATACTTCCCTTGTCCATACTTCCTTTTGCGGCTCTCTATCTGCTGCTGCTTCCCTTCAATCATAAGAGACCTGTCTACCAACTCCTGGTAGTTTGCAAATGTTGCTACCATCAACTGCAGGCTCAGCTCATAATTCAACCCTTCCATAAACTTCTCCTGCTTCGCGGCATATGTGGCCACATCATCCTGGGCATAGCGTGCTAACTTGCTAAACTCAACCACGTACTGCCCCACAGTACGATTTGCCTGGCGTAAGTTGTGAAACTCACGCTTCTTCATGCTCATAGCTCTAGTTGAGACATGTGCAGTGCGGAATGCTTGCTGAAACTGATCCCAAGTGACATTGGCTATCGGGAAAGTGGCTGTGTAATTCTCCCACCATGAGGCTGCGGGTCCATCCAGTTGGTGTGCGGCAAAGCGCACCTTCTCAGCATCTGTACAACCTGCGGTGGTCAACTCCCTTCCAATCATGCGTAGCCAGTCATCAGCAACAATCGGCTCGGTGCTACTGGAAAACACAGGCAGATTCAACCTCAGAAAACGGGCTAAGTTGTCAACTGGAGGTGGTGGCGGTGGGTTGTTGTTGTTGTTGTTGTTGCCTTGGTTCTGGACTAGCAACTGCATCAAGGCATTCTGTTGTTGGATCAACTGAGTGAGCTTCGGTGGAAAGACAAATCCGGGGTCATGTCTTGGAGGCATCTGATGGGTTTAGAGGGAAGCGATTAGAATAGAATGAGGTCTAAAGAGAAATCACTACCCATATGCACTTGAGACAAACACATTCATATCACACCACTCAATTCAAACAAGGGCATACAATCAATCTAACTACCGTTACAAAATACTCGGACTACTACTATATACATGGGGGGAAACTACAGATAATATGGTGGTCGACTAAAAATTTTGTTCAGTGGAAGACTCCATGATATCCGCTCCAGCTTCGTCTTCGTAATCATCATCACTTCTGTCGGGATCGGAGTCGGTGTCGTCGATGATGATGTAGTCTTCAGGTTGGTTGTCCTCTCTAGGTGCGGGATCTCCCATGAATATTCCTAGCTTCTTCTCCAGGTCTTCATTCTTCTCCAGTAACACTACAATTTCCTCCTCATATCCATCGCGTGTCGACTTAAGTTCTTCTTCAAGCTCCATGTTCCTGGTCATCACCTTCTTCAGGTCTATCATGCTGGTGCACATCTGGTTCTCCTGTTGGCGAATGTGCTGGTTTAACTCCTGGATGTAGGCTGAAATAGACTTGTCCCTCCTGGTGCTGATCATCTCCCATTGCTCATCTCGGCGCCCACATATTTGGTATATGGTGTCCTTAAGATCCTTGTTGTAAACTTGTCTGATGCGTCCCATGGTGACGTGGGCTGCCATGCTCTTTCCTAGACTCCAGGTTGGTGCATCAAAGGAAAACTCTATGGGCTCAGTAACTGGCGTGAATGTCCTTCCTGGAACATGAACACGAATCATCCAATGCTCCTCTTCTGGTAAAGTGGCGGTGTAGGTCCCGGTGAAGCTTGGTATTCCAATGTTCAGGTACCTAGTGACTTCCTTCAAGTGTCGTCCAAAAGGTGTGTCTTCATTCGGTTGAGCAAACTGTTCCTTGGGTCCGCCATCTATAGGGTGAAAATGGAGAGGAGTCAGAAATGAGTAGAAAAGAGTGACCTATGGCTTATCTTAGTGGTCGCGTCCTACATTCAACATGTGCTCTGATACCATCTTGTAGCGATCCGACCTTAGACGGTCAAATCTCTGTGCATAAGTGTCATCCCTGGATCGGTAATGCTGACACACACAGTACTTGAAGGGTTTATAACAGAGTGCAATCACACATTTATTACATCGAATGTCTCAAAAGAGAACTTATTACAATAGTATGGCTTAAGGCCATCTAAATAAGATAACTGCGGAAGCATCGAAGGTAAATGAGTCCATCAACTCCAACGGCATAGCTGAGTGCACGACAACGATCTAGTGCACCTTACTCTTCGTCTGAAAAGTCTGCAACATAATACGTTGCAGCCCGAAACGGGTCAGCACATGGAATATGCTGGCAAAATAACACTGTAGAGCAATGAACAATGTAACAGCTAACACTACATGCATATACGGCTGGTGGAGGCTCTATGTGTAACACCCCGGATGTAACTTTCCATATTTGTAACTCCAACTCTTGCCATTTTCGGCTATGTGTTATGATACTCCCTTCGTGGTCGGGTTTTGTCTTTCGTTTTGCATTTTGTTCTTGTCATGCATCTCATACCATGTCATCATGTGCATTGCATTTGCATACGTGTTCGTCTCATGCATCCGAGCATTTTCCCCGTTGTCCGTTTTGCAATCCGGCGCTCCCACCTCCTCGGGCGCACCCCTCTTGTTTTCTTTCGTGAGCGGGTGTCAAACATTCTCAGAATGGACCGAGGCTTGTCAAGTGGCCTTGGTATACCACCGGTAGACCACCGGTCAAGTTTCGTTCCATTTGGAGGTCGTTTGGTACTCCAACGGTTAACCGGGCATCCGCAAAGTCCATTTGTGTGTGCAGCAAAACCCCCCCTCAAAACCAGCCCAAAACCCACCAAACTCTCTTCCATGCTCTAGGTCGTTCGATCACAATCGTGTGGGCGAAAACCGCACCTCATTTGGACTCTCCTAGCTCCCTCTTTCTATATAAATGTGAGACCCCCCGAAATTCCCGCAGTCCAAAACCCTAACCCGATCATCCGCGCCGCCGGACGTGTCCGTCTGGGGCCGGACACATCCCCGCCGCCGCCGCGTCCAACGGGAGGCCGCCACGTGGCCCCCGCACCGCCGGCCCGGAGAGCCCGCGTCGGGCCCTCCCGGCCCGTCTTCCCCGCGCCCTGCCGCCCGTCGTCCTCCACGCCGGTCGCCACCGCCGTCCGTCGTGCCCGCCGGCGCCCGCGTCGCCTCCGCCGCCGCCGTTCCCGCGCGCCGCCGCCGCAGATCGCCGTCGCCGCGCCTTTCTTCCTCCTCCCCACCGGCGCCTCCCCGCGCCTCCTCCGGCCCCGCGCGCCTCGAGCTCCGACGAGCCATCGGGCCGATCCGATCTGGAAGACCGAAGGTTGACCCGAAATCCCTTCGAAATTTCTTCCAAGTCCTATGCATTTTGACATTACACGTACATGTTCATCATGGCATAACTCTCTATATATAGCTCCATTTCGCGCGTGTAATATATTGATTTGTTCGTCTCATGATGCTCTTCATTTTGTTCAATTGCACCATGTTCATTTGAGTCCATCTTGATGCCCAAATCTCCGGTGCAAGAGTGCTAGTTGCTGTTGTCTGTTGTTACTTAGCAGAACTTGAGGATTTGTTATTTTTGTATCATTTAATCTGTGCATCTTGTGGGCATGAGCTCTACATGTGTTTTGTTTTATGCCATGCCATCTTTCCAGTGGTGTATGCCATGTATTTTTGTGATCTCTGTGGTGACTAGAACAAGCATGCAAACTAGGCTCCGTAATGTTTCTGATTTCAGGGACGGTGATTTCTCCGAGTCTGTCTGCTGTTATTTTGTTGCCATGTAAACTTGATGATACGGAGAGATCCATGCATATTTTGGAGATGTTCAGTAAGGATGTTTTGTAGATATTGTTGTAATTGTTCCATTCCTGCACTTGTTTGCAATTATGGAGTGCCATAGCAGGACTCAATCTTGCTCTACTTTTGCTATTAAATATTTTTGGCAGATTGTTTACGTGTTATTCAATTTTGCCAAGCTTGTTGTAGTTGTTCCATACATGCTATGTATTTGCTCTTGCCATGGATAGATTCATAAACATGTCATCTTGCTGTAGGTATGCTTGTTTTGTCATGTATTGCCTTGTGGTGAGTGCATCAAGCTCACCAAGATGCCTTCATATTATTGTTTCTGCCAAGCTCACCAAGTCTGAAACCTGTTAACGAAACTTGCTATGTTTACATGGTTGCCATCATATCGTCTGGTCCTTTTTGGCTTATGGTCAGTAAGGGACTTTTGTCATATGCATTTAGTAGAATACTGCCATGCCTAGTTTTGCCATGTTAAGTTCCTGTAGCATGTTGATTTCGTGCTCTGTGAACATTGCTACCTGATGCTGTTTCAGGCATGTACGGTAATTTCACAAAGTTTGTGAACCTGTTATCTTTTGCACTTTTGCCATGCTTGTTTGAGCTTGTTATATTGTGATCTAGCCATAGCTCAGTGTTCATCTTTTGTCAAGCATCTCCCGTAGATCACTGCCATATGCTTTGTTGCTACGTTGGAGTGCTGTAGCATTGTTACTTGTTGCATTTTAAGTGCTATCATGCTGTTAATCGCAGATTCGTGTCATTCTTGTTTTGCTTGCCATTTGCAAACCGTGCATCCGTTTCCGGTGATCTTTATATCGATTTCAACCGAAATCATCTCATGTTTCCAGTGGCATGCTTGGTTTGCCAAGTTACTGCCTTTTTCATCTTTTCCTTCCGGAGCACGCATATGCATCGCATATCATATCTTGCATATCATTCATGTATTGCATCATGTTGCTTGTGCATTCCCCGTGATTGATTGTGGTTCCGTTGCTTGTGTTCTTGTTGTGGGTAGAGCCGGGAGACGAGTTCGTGAATGAGGAACCTGTTGAGTACGCTCACGAGGATCAAGCTTTCGACAACTCTGAGAACCTTGCAGGCAAGATGACCACCCCTCGAAATCACTTCTATCTTTGCTTTGCTAGTTGTTCGCTCTATTTTCCATGCTGCGCTACCTACCATTTGCTATATCATGCCTCCCATATTGCCATGTCAGCCTCTAACCATCCTTTCCTAGCAAACCGTTGTTTGGCTAAGTTACCGCTTTTGCTCAGCCCTTCTTATAGCGTTGCTAGCTGCAGGTGAAGTTGAAGTTTGTTCCATGTTGGAACATGGATATGTTGGGATATCACAATACCTCTTATTATATTAATGCATCTATATATTTGGTAAAGGGTGGAAGGCTCGACCTTATGCCTGGTGTTTTGTTCCACTCTTGCCGCCCTAGTTTCTGTCATACCGGTATTATGTTCCTTGAGTTTGCGTTCCTTACGCGGTTGGGTGATTTATGGGACCCCCTTGACAGTTTGCCTTGAATAAAACTCCTCCAGCAAGGCCCAACCTTGGTTTTACCATTTGCCACCTAAGCCTTTCCCCCGGGTTTTTGCGAGCCCGAGGGTCATCTTATTTTAACCCCCCCGGGCCAGTGCTCCTTCAAGTGTTGGTCCGAACTGAGTAGACTGCGGGGCCCCCTCCTGGAAACTTGAGGTCTGGTTTTACTCGTTGGATGTCTCATCCGGTGTGCCCTGAGAACGAGATATGTGTAGCTCCTATTGGGATTTGTCGGCGCATCGGGCGGCTTTGCTGGTCTTGTTTTACCATTGTCGAAATGTCTTGTAAACCGGGATTCCGAGACTGATCGGGTCTTTCCGGGAGAAGGTTTATCCTTCGTTGACCGTGAGAGCTTATGATGGGCTAAGTTGGGACACCCCTGCAGGGTATTATCTTTCGAAAGCCGTGCCCGCGGTTATGAGGCAGATGGGAATTTGTTAATGTCCGGTTGTAGAGAACTTGTCACTTGACTTAACCAAAATACATCAACCGTGTGTGTAGCCGTGATGGTCTCTTCTCGGCGGAGTCCGGGAAGTGAACACGGTTTGAGTTATGCATGACGTAAGTAGGAGTTCAGGATCACTTCTTGGTCATTGCTAGATGACGACCGTTCCGTTGCTTCTCTTCTCGCTCTCATTTGCGTATGTTAGCCACCATATCTGCTTAGTGCCTGATGTAGTTTCACCTCATTACACTATCCTTTCCTATAAGCTTAAATAGTCTTGATCTCGCGGGTGTGAAATTGCTGAGTCCTCGTGACTCACAGATTCTACCAACACAGTTGCAGGTGCCGACGATGCCAGTGCAGATGATGGGATCGATCTCAAGTGGGAGTTCGATGAGGAACGTGGTCGTTACTATGTGTCTTTTCCTGATGATCAGTAGTGGAGCCCAATTGGGACGATCGGGGATCTAGCATTTGGGGTTATCTTATTTTCATTTGGATTTTGACCGTAGCCGGTCTATGTGTGTATTTTGGATGATGTATGAATTATATTTATGTATTGTGTGAAGTGGCGATTGTAAGCCAACTCTTTATCCCATTCTTGTTCATTACATGGGATTGTGTGAAGATGACCCTTCTTGCGACAAAACCACAATGCGGTTATGCCTCTAAGTCGTGCCTCGACACGTGGGAGATATAGCCGCATCGTGGGCGTTACACTATGGTTATCACTTTTGCGTAAAGCCAATTTTTCCCTACTGCAAAGGAATATATTTTATTTAACTAACAAGTTGGTTGATAAACATTGAGAATGGAAACCCCATCTCAATCCCAATTAAACAGTAGTTAACAACCCAACAAATTACATTAACAGTGATGAGGTCAAATCAATAATTCAAGAACCAGATACTCAAGATGTCCATAAACGGGGACACGGCTAACCATGATTAGTTTGTTCACTCTGCAGAGGTTTGCGCACTTTTCCCCACAAGACTCGATCTCGTCCGTTGTATTTCTCGCACTGCATGGTGTTTGAGAAACGGATGATCGAGACACAGTCTTTCCGAAGAGGTCCCCTTAACCGATAGATAGGCCGGTACACCTACAATCCCCTACATCTGCTAGCCCATCATGGAAAGGATTCCCACAACTTAATCAACTATGCCAGAGCCCATAATGGCTTGTGGCTGCACACGGAAGTTTCTAGCATGAATAATCTTATGATCCCTTCGAGCCTGGGTGGCGAACCATAGAATGATCACACGGATTCCCCGGGATCTCCTTGGACAACACTGGATTCCCCAGGTGCCCACAAACAATCCACCCAGATGTGTATTAAAGTAGCCACCTTAAGTTAACCATTAATTAACAACTCTCACATATGTCATGGATACACTCAACCAATCCACGTCTACGAGCATAGCATAGCAAAGTAAGCATAACATAGTAACTCCCAAGGTTTGAATAAAGGACAATAGGTTCTACCTCATCAACTACTTCCCAATACCCACATGTTAACAAATCCTAATCATACAATGTTTGAGGGTTGGATCTAATGCATAAAACTGGGTAATAAAAAGGTATGATCATAGTGTTACTTGCCTTGCTGACGATCGGAAAACCCTAGTGACTCGTAGTAGCACGCTTCGCACCCTGGAAACTCTATCGCAAACAAACAATATCATACATCAGCACTCAAGCATAGATGCAAGGGTAAAACTCAAGAGAAAAGATTAAAACTGAAAGTTCAACTGAAGAACTTCGATTTGCAAAAAGAATCAATCGAATCAGAGCTACGAAACTCAAACTACGATAAAATGAAATTCGAATTCAAATCTGCTTGAAACCAAATTTTAATTTGTCAAAACCATGTTCAAGTTGATTAACTGGAAAGAGGGGTTCGAGACGAAGACTTTGGCATTGGTTTCACTTGATTTGGACGAATCTATGATAAAAATAATCGCAGATAGGTCCCTGGACGAAAAAGAAAAAAAAAAGAAAAACACTAACGAACGAACGTTCGTTACCAGAGGCTAACGAACGAAAACGTTCTTCGAAACGATCCATCCGGCGAGCATTCGCAAAAATAACAAACCTAAAAAAACCAATCTAAACCGATCTAACCGAAAACCGAAAAAACGTAAACCTAAAAAACGAACGGTTTTATACCGTTTAACCGGGGTTGACCGACAACGAGATCCGGCAGCGGCGGCGAGACTCTGGCGAGGCGGGGCGGCGTGCGGCGTCGGCGGCGGAGCAGCGGCGGCAGTAGGCGGGGCGGCGTGCGGCTGGCGGCGCAGGCGGCAGTGGGCGGCGGCTGCGGAGAGAGGGGCCTGGGGCGCCGTATATAAAGGAGGGGGGCGGTGGCTTCCTTGGGCGAGGGGGCGGCGGTGGTGGAGTCTGGCTCGGACTCGGGGAGTCCGGCGGCGGCGCGACACCCGCTCGGGGAAGGCGGCGGCGGTCCGTCTCGGCTGGGCCTTTGGCCCACTCGGGCGGAAACTTTTTTTAAAATAAATTCCGCCGAAGAAAAATCCTAATAAAATAAAAAAAATCTAAAAATGCCAAAAATAATTTTCACCGTCTAAATAAAAATTTAGAACAAAGTCAACATTTTTCTTGCCTAATAATGCAATTTTAAAAAATGCATATTTTTCTAATTCAAATAAAATCTCAAATAAAGTCCAAATAAAATGTATATTTGATTTTTAAAAAATTCCTCCAATATTCCTCTCTTTTTGAAGAAGTCATATTATCTTCTCTCTTTTATTTTAATATCACAAATATTTCGATAGAAAAATATTGAAACCAAATTGATCCTCTTTTCAAATTTGAGAAAATTCAAATATGAAAATAAATGAAATCCCCAACTCTCTCCTTGGGTCCTTGAGTTGCTTAAGATTTCTAGGATCACAACCAAAATGCAAATAAAATATGATATGCATATGATGACCTATGTATAACATCCAAATTGAAAATTGGGATGTTACACCAAGGGGGAGGCGCGCCAAGGGGGTGAGTCCTACTAGGACTCCAAACCTAGTAGGATTCGGCCCCCCTTTCCTTCCAACGGAGAGGGGGAAATGGGAAAGGAGGGAGAGGGAGAAGGAAAGAGGGGGTCCGCACCCCCTCCCCTTGTCCAATTCGGATTGGGGCAAGGGGGGCACGCCCCACCTCCTGTGGCCTGCCCCATCTCCTCCACTATGGCCCATTAGGGCCAATAACTTTCCCGGGGGGTTCCGATAGCCTCCCGGTACTCCGATAAGTCCCCGAACCTTATTGGAACCATTCTGATGTCCGTATATAATCTTCCAATATATCAATCTTTACCTCTCGACCATTTCGAGACTCCTCATCGTGTCCGTGATCTCATTCAGGACTCTGAACAAACTTCGGTCATCAAATCACATAACTCATAATACAAATCATCATCGAACGTTATGCGTGCGGACCCTACGGGTTCGAGAACTATGTAGATATGACCGAGATACATCTCCGGTCAATAACCAATAGCGGAACCTGGATGCTCATATTGGCTCCTACATATTCTATGAAGATCTTTATCGGTCAAACCGCATAACAACGTACGTCATTCCCTTTGACATCGGTATGTTACTTGCCCGAGATTTGATCGTCCGTATCTTCATACCTAGTTCAATCTCGTTACCGGCAAGTCTCTTTACTCGTTCCGTAATGCATCATTACGCAACTAACTCATTAGTCACATTGGTTGCAAGGCTTATAGTAATGAGCATTACCGAGAGGGCCCAGAGATACCACTCCAATACACGGAGTGACAAATCCTAATGTTGATCTATGCCAACTCAACAAACACCTTCGGCGACACCTGTAGAGCATCTTTATAATGACCCAGTTACGTTGTGACGTATGATAGCACACAAAGTGTTCCTCCGATATTCGGGAGTTGCATAATCTCATAGTCAGAGGAATCTGTATAAGTCATGAAGAAAGCAATAGCAATAAAACTAAACAATCATAATGCTAAGCTAACTAAGAGTCCAAGTGGGACTCCTTCCACTTGGTGCGTCCCCTAGGCCGGCCCCCTCCCTCTCCCTCCATTATATACGGGGGCAGGGGGCACCCCAAAGGAGATCAACTGTTTCTTAGCCGTGTGCGGTGCCCCCCTCCCCAGTTTACTCCTCCGGTCATATTGTTGTAGTGCTTAGGCGAAGCCCTGCGCGGAGCACATCACCATCACCACGCCGTCGTGCTGACGAAACTCTCCCTCGACACTTTGCTGGATCAAGAGTTCGAGGGACGTCATCGAGCTGAACGTGTGCAGAACTCGGAGGTGTCGTACGTTGGGTGCTGGATCGGTTGGATCGCGAAGACGTTCGACTACGTCAACACTGTTAAGCTAACGCTTCCGCTTTCGGTCTACGAGGGTACATGGACACACTCTCCCCCTCTTGTTGCTATGCATATCCTAGATATATCTTGCGTGATCATAGGAATTTTTTGAAATTGCATGCTACATTCCCCAACAGTGGCATCCGAGCTAGGTCTATGCGTAGATGATATGCACAAGTAGAACACAGAGAGTTGTGGGCGATCATAGTCATACTGCTTACCACCAACGTCTTATTTTGATTCGGCGGTATTGTTGGATGAAGCGGCCCAGTACAACCTTACATGACCACGTTCATGAGACCGGTTCCACCGATAGACATGCAACTTGTTTTGCATAAAGGTGGCTGGCGGGTGTCTGTTTCTCCAACTTTAGTTGAATCAAATTTGACTACGGCCGGTCCTTGTTGAAGATTAAAACAGCAAACTTGATAAAAGATCGTTGTGATTTTGATGCGCAGGTAAGAACAGTTCTTACTAGAAGCCCGTAGCAGCCACGTAAAACTTGCAACAACAAAGTAGAGGATATATAACTTGTTTTTGCAGGGCATGTTGTGATGTGATATGGTCAAGACATGATGTAATATATGTTATTGTATGAGATGATCATGTTATGTAAAAGTTATCGGCAACTGGCAGGAGCCATATGGTTGTCGCTTTATTGTATGAAATGCAATCGCCATGTAATTGCTTTACTTAATCACTATGCGTTAGCGATAGTTGTAGTAGCAATAGTTGGCGAGACGACAACGACGCTATGATGGAGATCATGAAGTAAATATGCCCTAGAGGCAATAATAAAGTTGTTATTTATATTTCCTTATATCATGATAAATGCTTATTATTCATGCTAGAATTGTATTAACCGGAAACTTAGTACATGTGTGAATACATAGGCAAAACAGAGTGTCCCTAGTATGCCTCTACTTGACTAGCTCGTTAATCAAAGATGGTTAAGTTTCCTGGCCATAGACATGTGTTGTCATTTGATGACCGGGATCACATCATTAGAGAATGATGTGATGGACAAGACCCAGCCGTTAGCTTAGCATAATGATCGTTAAGTTTTATTGCTATTGCTTTCTTCATGACTTATACATATTCCTCTAACTATGAGATTATGCAACTCCCGAATACCGGAGGAACACCTTGCGGGCTATCAAACGTCACAACGTAACTGGGTGATTATAAAGATGCTCTACAGGTGTCTCCGATGGTGTTTGTTGGGTTGGCATAGATCGAGATTAGGATTTGTCACTCCGAGTATCGGAGAGGTATTTCTGGGCCCTCTCGGTAATGCACATCACTATAAGCCTTGCAAGCAATGCGACTAATGAGTTAGTTATGGGATGATGCATCACGGAACGAGTAAAGAGACTTGCCGGTAACGAGATTGAAGTAGGTATGATGATACCGACGATCGAATCTCGGGCAAGTAACATACCGATGACAAAGGTAATAACGCATGTTGTTATTACGGTTTGACCGATAAAGATCTTCGTAGAATATGTAGGAACCAATATGAGCATCCAGGTTCCGCTGTTGGTTATTGATCGAAGATGTATCTCGGTCATGTCTACATAGTTCTCGAACCCGTAGGTTCGGCACGCTTAACGTTCAATGACAATTTTTATTATGAGTTATGTGTTTTGGTGACCGAAGTTTGTTCGGAGTCCCGGATGAGATCACGGACATGACGAGGAGTCTAGAAATAGTCGAGAGGTAAATATTCATATATTGGAAGGTAGTATTCGAACATCGGAATGGTTTTGAGTGGTTCGGGTATTTTACTGGAGTACCGAGGGGTTACCGGAACCCTCCGGCGGAATTAATGGGCCTACATGGCCTTAGTGGAGAGAGAGGAGGGCCGCAAGGGGTGGCCGTACCCCCCATGGCAGTCCGAATTGGACTAGGGGAGGGGGCGGCGCCCCCCTTTCCCTCTCCCTGTCCCTCTCCTTCCTTTTCCCTCCGGTGAAGAAAGGAAAAGAGGGGGCCGAATCCTACTAGGACTAGGAGTCCTAGTAGGACTCCCCCCTTGGCGCGCTCCCTCCTGGCCGGACGCTTCCTCCTCCCCTCCCTTATATATAGGGGCAGGGGCACCCCAAAGGCACATCCATTGTTCTCTTAGCCGTGTGCGGTGCCCCCCTCCACAGTTTACTCCTCCGGTCATAGCGTCGTTGTGCTTAGGCGAAGCCCTGCGTGGATCACATCACCATCACCGTAACCACGCCATCATGCTGACGGAACTCTCCCTCGACTCTCTGCTGGATCAAGAGTTCGAGGGACGTCATCGAGCTGAACGTGGGCTGAACTCGGAGGTGCCGTACGTTCGGCACTAAGATCGGTTGGATCATGAAGACGTTCGACTACATCCACCGCGTTAAACTAATGCTTCCGCTTTCGGTCTATGAGGGTACATGGACACACTCTCCCCCTCTCATTGCTATGCATCTCCTAGATATATCTTGCGTGATCGTAGGAATTATTTTGAAATTGCATGGTACGTTCCCCAACAGTGGCATCCGAGCCAGGTCTATGCATAGATGATATGCACGAGTAGAACACAAAGAGTTGTGGGCAATAATAGTCATACTGCTTACCACCAACGTCTTATTTTGATTCAGTGGTATTGTTGGATGAAGCGGCCCAGACCAACATTACATGACCACGTTCATGAGACCGGTTGTACCGACGTGCTTATGCACACAGGTGGCTGGCAGGTGTCTGTTTCTCCAACTTTAGTTGAATCGAATTTGACTACGGCCGGTCCTTGTTGAAGGATAAAACAACACACTTGATGAAAAATCGTTGTGGTTTTGATGCGTAGGTAAGAACGGTTCTTGCTAGAAGCCCGTAGCAGCCACGTAAAACTTGCAACAACTAAGTAGAGGACGTCTAACTTGTTTTTGCTGGGCATGTTGTGATGTGATATGGTCAAGACGTGATAAGATATCAATTGTTGTATGAGATGATCATGTTTTGTAAAAGTTATCGGCAACTGGCAGGAGCCTTATGGTTGTCGCTTTATTGTATGAAATGCAATCGCCATGTAATTGCTTTGCTTTATCACTAAGCGTTAGCGATAGTCGTGGAAGCAATAGTTGGCGAGACGACAACGACGCTACGATGGAGATCAAGGTGTCAAGCCGGTGACGATGGATATCATGACGGTGCTTTGGAGATGGAGATCAAAGGCAAAACATGATGATGGCCATATCATGTCACATATTTTGAATGCATGCGATGTTTATCCTTTATGCATCTTATTTTGCTTAGTACGGCAGTAGCATTATAAGATGGTCCCTCACTAAATTTCAAGGTACAAGTGTTCTCCCTGAGTATGCACCGTTGCTACAGTTCATCGTGCCGACACACCACATGATGATCGGTTGTGATAAGCTCTACGTTCACATACAACGGGTGCAAGCTAGTTTTGCACGTGCAGAATACTCGGGTTAAACGTGACGAGCCTAGCATATGCAGATATGGCCTCGAAACATTGAGACCGAAAGGTCGAATGTGAATCATATAGTAGATATGATCAACATAGTGACGTTCACCATTGAAAACTATTCCATCTCACATGATGATCGGACATGGTTTAGTTGATATGGATCACGTGATCATTTAGATGACTAGAGGGATGTCTATCTAAGTAGGAGTTCTTAAGTACTATGATTAATTGAACTTTAATTTATCATGAACTTAGTCCTGATAGTTTTTGCATATCTATGGTGTTGTAGATCAATGGCCCGTGCTACCGTTCCCTTGAATTTTAATGCGTTCCTAGAGAAAGCTAAGTTGAAAGATGATGGTAGCTACTGCACGGACTGGGTCCATAACTTGAGGATTATCCTCATTGCTGCATAGAAGAATTACGTCCTGGAAGCACTGCTAGGTGCAAGGCCCGCTGCAGGAGCAACTCTGGACGTTATGAATGCGTGGCAAACTAAAGCTGATGACTACTCGATAGTTCGGTGTGCCATGCTTTACGGCTTAGAATCGGGACTTCAAAGACGTTTTGAACATCATGGAGCATATGAGAAGTTCCAGGAGTTGAAGTTAATATTTCAAGCAAATGCCCGAGTTGAGAGATATGAAGTCTCCAACAAGTTCTATAGCTGCAAGATGGAGGAGATTAGTTCTGTCAGTGAACACATACTCAGAATGTCTGGGTACCATACCACTTGACTCAGTTGGGAGTTAATCTTCCTGATGATAGTTGTTGGGGAACGCAGTATTTCAAAAAATTTACCTATGATCACACAAGATATATCTAGGAGATGCATAGCAACGAGCGGGGAGATTGTGTCCACGTACCCTCGTAGACCGAAAGCTGAAGCGTTTAGTAACGCGGTTGATGTAGTCGAACGTCTTCGCGATCCAACCGATCCAAGCACCGAATGTACGGCACCTTCGCGTTCAGCACACGTTCATCTCGATGCCGTCCCTCGAGCTCTTGATCCAGTTGAGGCTGGGGGAGAGTTCCGTCAGCACGACGGCGTGGCGACGGTGATGATGATGTTACCGGTGCAGGGCATCGCCTAAGCACTATGACGATATGACCGAGGTGTGTAACTATGGAGGGGGGCACCACACACGGCTAAGAGAAGACTTGGTGTGCCTTTGGGGTGCCCCCTGTCGGTGTCAAAACCGGCGGATCTCGGGAGGGGGTCCCGAACTGTGCGTCTAAGGTCGATGGTAACAGGAGACAGGGGACACGATGTTTACCCAGGTTCAGGCCCTCTCTATGGAGGTAATACCCTACTTCCTGCTTGATTGATCTTGATGAATACGAGTATTACAAGAGTTGATCTACCTTGAGATCGTAATGGCTAAACCCTAGAGGTCTAGCTTGTATGACTATGGTAATGAGTATATCCCCCTCCGGACTAAGTCCTCCGGTTTATATAGACACCGGGAGGATCTAGGGTTACACAAGGTCGGTTACAAAGGAAAATAATCTACATATTCGGTCGCCAAGCTTACCTTCCACGCCAAGGAGAGTCCCATCCGGACACGGGTGCAGTCTTCGGTCTTCGTATCTTCACAGCCCATCAGTCCGGCCGATGGCTAACAGGCCGGACGCCCGAGGACCCCTTAGTCCAGGACTCCCTCAGTAGCCCCTGAACCTGGCTTCAATGACGAGGAGTCCGGCGCGCAGATTTGTCTTCGGCATTGCAAGGCAGGTTCCCCTTTCCGAACTCCAAGATAGTCTCCAGATGTGATGATTGTATCCGCATCTGTAACTCACACCACACACAACTACAGAGAGAATATAATACTCCACGAGTCCAATCCGCTGACAACTTTTTGTAACATGACATCACATCCGTCCGGTCATAATTTCGAACCGTTTTCCGTTCACCGCTCCATGTTTCGAGACGCGGTTGCCATTGGCACGTCTTGTCAAAGTAGAGATCGTGTCCCCTTATTGCGGGATTCTCATCAATACGGGCATGGGTAACCCAACCGTGCCATTTACATAGTCCTTGGGAATAGGCGAGTTTCGAGGCGAATGGGGAGGCGTTCAATATTTACTGCCTTTATAAGGGGATAAGGATTCCCCCTTCTTCTCCCACGCCTTCTCTCTTCCTCCGCCCTTCCAATCATGAGCTCCAGCGCCCAAGTCCTCATCTTCTACCCACTCAAGCTAGCACTCGACCATGTCCGGATCCGAAGGTCAAGGCAAGTGGATGGTTTCCTCTGTCGGGGAGAAGGACATTACCGAGCTTCGGGCGGCCGGGTACTTGGCGAAGGAAATCGCCCACCGTCTTCCAGCCCAGGGGCAAATCGTCCCCACGCCGAAGCCCAATGAGAGGGTGGTATTCATCCCTCATTTCCTTCGCGGGCTAGGGTTTCTACTCCACCCTTTCGTCCGCGGGCTGATGTATTATTACGGGATAGATTTCCATGATCTATCCCCGAACTCTTTCCTCAACATCTCGGCATTCATCGTCGTGTGTGAGGCCTTCCTCCGCATCCAACCCCACTTCGGGCTATGGCTCAAGGTCTTCAACGTGAAGCCGAAGGTGGTGGATAGCCAGCACGCAGAGTGCAGAGGAGCCATGGTGAGTAAGCTGTCCAATGTCTCCTGGCCGAAAGGCACTTTCGTGGAGACTGTCAAGGAATGGCAGAAACAATTGTTCTACATTACAGAACCCCGCGGCACCAACTGGGCCGCAGCTGCCGAATTCAACCCTGGTGCCCCAATGCGGCTCACCTCCTGGGTCGAGAAAAGCCCGAACTAGTGTTCGCCAGACGAGCTAATAGCGCTGCAGACGCGCATTCAAAGCATGGTGGACAGGAATGTCAAACTTGTCGATATAATCCAGGTGATGCTAGTTCGCCGGATTCTCCCGTGCCAAAGCCGAAGCCTCCCGCTATGGAAGTTTAATCCGAAGAAGCACCATACCCTGGAGAGGCTCTTCGAGACCACTCACGAAGATACCTGGAAGTTGCTCTTCAAGGGCAACGAAACACCGCCAGCCATGGATTCGGATCGTGGGCACGACATTAACCACCCTGCCAGCGAGGTGAGTTTCCAACACGTCATCTACTTGTCTGCTTTCAAGGCGGATATCTGAAATTTTACTGTCATTGTTTCTTCGGGAATGGATGAAGAGGGCGAAGCAGATCCAGTGTCCGGCTCCGCTACCCGAAGAACCAGTCATTCCTCGCTCAGCGAAGATGCTGGTGCCGGCGCCCTATACAGGGCCAGCGAAGAAGGCCAAGGGGGTCCGGAGTGGCCCCCGTCGCAAGAGCGCTTCGGACGCGACGTCCGAAGACAAGACCCGCTCCTCCGCCACCGAAGATGACGATGATGAGGAGGAGGAGGAGAACAACCCTCCCCCTGATGAGGGAAGGAAGAAGAGGGAGGCCTCCACGAACCTGGAGGCGGGGACGTCCAAGAAGGGGAAGGGCTCCTTCGCGGATAACTCCGCGTGGGACATCAACAGCAGTCCAGAGCGGCACCCTCGCACCAAGCCTCAAGCTGCATCGTAAGTGCTATGACTCCCGCACACCCATATGTCCAGCCTCTCCTCTTGAATGTATTGACATGGTTAATTATGTTATTACAGTCCGGCCCACGACAGCTCCCAGCGATCCTCATCTAGAGGTTCGTTGGACTCAAAGGAGATGGCCAGCGAGACACCACCGGCCGCTTACTCTCCCAAGGCCAAAGGAGACGACGAGGTGTTGTCCTGAAGGACCGCTCCAGGCCAAGGAGAGGCTCCGGACGCTGTCAAGGGAGCGCCAAAGGGCAAAACCTCTACCGCCGGACACACGGGGGAGCAAATCCCCACAGAGACTGGCGAGGAGGACCGTATTCAGTTTGGCCCTCAGTCGAATATGATTACTGAGACCAATACGGCTCCGGAATCCGGTGAGCGACCTCCTTTGAAATAGGGGGGTGTGCCTATTCCACCGGTGGCCCCTGTCCAACCAGGGGCACCGGATAATCTGATGGAGGCACTTCGAGGTGCCTCCGTTGTGGACGAGCACCGTATCCTTATGGGTATGGTGATTGAGAGGGTCCAGTCCACCAAGAGCGGACTGACCGAAGCCTGCAGCAGCTTGCTGACAGGTTTTGAGGTAAGCAACGTAAAAATCCCAATATAGTCAGTAGCCCCTGAGACACTGTCCGGTGTTCGGAAAGAAAAGTCGGACAGAGGATCAATCCTTTATTGTAGGAAACTAACTAAACTTGTCAGGAATGAATATGCAGGCGTCGCTGCTGTCCGCGGCCTCACATGCTGCTAAAGTCTCCGAACTTAAGCGGAGACTGGAGAAGGCCGAGGAGGACCTCGGCCAGGTGAAGAGGCAGCTCCAGGAGAATCAAGGTATGTAATAACCCAAGAAGTATTCGGAAAGAGTAGGATGATATATATTGACCGAAGTGTCCTGATATGTATAGGAGCAACGACCGAGGTCAAGGCCCTAGGCGAAGCTGAGGGGAAGGCCGTCAAGGAGCAGGCTGCCCATAAGAAGCTCAAGGCCCGGGTCAACGAGGTCCAACAAGAGCTCCATGACACGGTGAAGAAGTGCGAGACCTTGGAGCGTGTCGCGTCGGCTAAAGAGGCCGAACTTTCCAAGGCTCGTCAGAGCACGGAGACAGCCCGGAATGAAGCCCAGGGCACCCTCCAAGAGATCCAAGAGGCGAGGAAGATTGCGGCGGGTAAGGCATTCAGTATGCAAAGAAAATATGCAAAGAGGAAGTATCTTTTACTAACCCAGATTCGGAGTTCTCCAGGGGCTTTTGTTGATCTGCCGCAAAGTGTGTCCGACGCCGCAGAGTTCTTCCGAGCTGAAGAAGGGAGCTCCACGGAGAAGCTGTTCTGGTCACAATATCTTGCGCCAGAGCATCCCGTGCCCTTCACCGATCAGCTGAAACAGCTGGTGGAGCTGCATAGGGTGGCCGAACTAGCCATGAAGGATTTGATAATCCGGCTATGGCCAGCCGAAGCTATGCCCGACAGCTACTTCGGACTCGTGAGGCGGCTTGCGAACGCCTGTCCTTGGTTGGACGTCGTCAAGCGATCGGCCTGTATTGAAGGTGCGCGTATGGCCTTCGCCCGTTGCAAGATGTGGTGGGCGAAGATGAACGCCGTCGAGCTGGCCAGGGGGCCGCCAGAGGGCAAGGAGCACCACACACCCGAGCGCTATTTTGCGGATGTCCTAGAGGGGTCTCGCATTGTGGCAACGCAGTGTGGGCAGGACATTATTTTCGAATGAATACATTCGTGTTGTCTTTGCCTTCTATGATGAAACAAAGTGGGTTTGTAATATAATGATTGTTATGTTTTTAATTTCACCTCCTGTGCGGCCGTGTTGTATGAGATCTGAGGGTTGGCCAGTCGTCGGCTTCTTCCCCCACGTAGGTAGTACGGAGGTGTTCGGGATGGAATCTAAACAATCTTGATCCAATTATATGGTCCTTGAAGGAGTTGTTTAGCGCAACGAACCAGGCAACCAGACTATTCAGCTTTAACACCCTCACTTAGCCATAGGAGTTCGACAATAAAAACATGGACGCAGCCCATAGTTTCTGAACTAGAGTGCTATAAGTGTCTAATCGGGAAGTACCAATCCTTCGCGTAACGCGGAAGAAATCTCCAACGATTTGCAACCGCCGAACAGCTGACCGGCGCTCGCCACATCATGACAGTCAGTTTTCGGCTTTCTCTACTAAGGTGCTCCTTTGGATAAACCAGGGCACAATCATAGTAGTTCTCCCTTTACTACCTTAGCCGATATAGCGGAACGTAAGGTAGCAAGCACAGGAGTTGTGCAACCCAACTATTGACCAAAGACATGATTCGGAGCCAATGCACATAATGCTAAATTCGGGGTGCCGAACTATACTATAAAAAAGTGTTTGGACTTTGTTGCCATCTTGTGGGGCACTGGGGAGCCCCTGGCAAATATGAAACGTACCAAAGTGTACGGGTGCTAGAAGATAAGTTATCAAATGGGAAAAGGAAAACAGAAAGAGAGCAGAGGTAACATCTGGGGCCCTTAAACTTATGCCACGAACTGCTTCCATTATAATTGGGTTAATGCGTCAAAGCGCATTAATACAAATAGTGCGATAAGCAAGCGGCTATTTAACATGCCATGACCAAAGGCGAGCTGCGTGTGGGTCCTGACAACAGGTAGAGTGGTCGTTGAGTTGACCTCTAGAGGTTCCCCTATACGTCTGTGCTTCTTGCCATCCTGGTATTTTTATCCTTTGACAGGACCGGTAGTCGGGTCGTCAAAGAAGTCCTATGTGAAAGAAACCTGGAAAAAAAGGAAATAGTGAAAGTATATGTGTGTCCCGGATCGGTCGAGCCGAACTGTGGATCACAAGCTAGTTGTGCCTCCGTCGATGCCCGTGGGATTTCTAGTGTGTAATTGTGCACGCGTGGTACGAATGCCACTACCTGATCGGGGCTGGGACGGAGGCCGAATTGCTAATCGAGCTCTTGATGAGCCGAGCTCTCCTGTTGCAGCGTAGTCTGGACCCTCTTTACGATGTCCAGGGGCTCGGCAACCGGATTACGGTTCTGCTTGAGACGACCGCTCTGTACTTCTGCTGTTAGGGAGTCGGTGTGCTCCTCTGTACGGAGGGAGCGTTCCGTGTTTCCGTTGACCGTTATGACGCCGCATGGACCGGGCATCTTGAGCTTAAGATAAGCGTAATGCGGCACCGCGTTGAACCGAGCAAATGCAGTCCGTCCGAGCAGTGCGTGATAACCACTGCGGAATGGGACGATGTCGAAGATTAACTCTTTGCTTCGGAAGTTGTCAGGGGATCCGAAGACAACCTCTAGTGTGATTGAGCCCGTAGAGTGGGCCTCTACACCTGGTATGACTCCTTTGAAGGTAGTCTTTGTTGGCTTGATCCTTGATGGATTAATGGCCATTTTGCGCACTGTGTCTTGATAGAGCAGATTGAGGTTGCTACCACCGTCCATGAGGACTCGCGTTAGGTGGAATCCACCAATGATTGGGTCCAGGACTAGTGCGGTTGATCCTCCATGCCAGATACTGGTCGGATGATCCCGATGATCAAAAGTGATCGGGCATGATGACCATGGGTTGAATTTTGGGGCGACTGGCTCTATCGCATAAACGTCCCTTAGTGCGCGCTTGCGCTCCCTTTTGGGGATGTGTGTAGCATATATCATGTTCACCGTTTTGACTTGAGGGGGGAACTTCTTCTGCCCCCTTAGTTCGGTTGCCGGGGCTCTTCGTCATCGTCCTCACTTTGTGATCCCCTTTCCTTATTCTCGGCGTTTAACTTGCCGGCCTGTTTGAAGACCCAACAATCCCTATTGGTATGATTGGCTGGTTTGTCTGGGGTGCCATGTATCTGGCACGGACGATCGACTATACGGTCCAAGCTGGATGGTCCCTGACTGTTCCTTTTATACAACTTTTTCCGCTGACCGGGCTTGGAGCCGCTGAATCCGTCATTAACTGTAGTGTCACCGGTATTATCACCATTGCTTCGGCGCTTGTGTCTGTTACGTCAGAGCTTGCCGTTGCTGTTTGTGACCTCGGAGGGGCCCACCTCGCTGGCTATGTTTTTGCTACGAGCGAGTGAACTATCCTCACCCACGCAAAAACGGGGCATGAGTGCCGTGAGGGCTGCCATAGATTTGGGCTTTTCTTGGCCGAGATGGCGGGCGAGCCATTCATCACGGATGCTATGTTTAAAGGCCGCTAGGGCTTCGGCATCCGGACAATAAATGATCTGGTTCTTTTTAGTTAGGAATCTAGTACAGAATTTCCTAGCTGACTCTCCAGGCTGTTGGACTATGTGACTTAAGTCATCGGCGTCTGGTGGCCAGATGTATGTACCTTGGAAGTTGTCAAGAAAAGCTTCTTCCAAGTCCTCCCAGCTACCGATGGAATTTTCAGGCAGGCTGTTAAACCAGTGCCGGGCTGGCCCTTTGAGCTTTAGTGGGAGGTATTTGAAATCATGGAGGTCATCTCGGCGGGCCATGTGAATGTGGAGAATAAAATCCTCGATCCATACCGCGGGGTCGGTTGTTTCGTCGTATGATTCAATATTGATGGATTTGAACACTTCGGGGAATTCATGGTCCATTACTTCATCAGTGAAGCAAAGAGGGTGTGCAGCGCCTCTATATCTGGCCGCATTGCGCCGTAGCTCCGATGGAGTTCGTCTGCGGTTATCGGCTCGGGTGTGACTAGGTTTGTCACGCCCGAATAGGTATCCATCATCATGTGTCGAGGGACATCCCTGTGATCCATAAATCGATCGGGTATGTCCTGCTCTACTATCCAGGGTCTACCGGAGGTCGTATCTATGACCCCGAGCTGTTTCCTCTCTATTTTTATGAGGCGGTGGGGCAGGCTGCTGTTCGGCCTGAGTTGCCGCTCTATCCCGACCATGTGGTGGTCGGTCCGCCGCACTGTCCCGATCGCGTAGTGGTCGATCGGCCGTATTACGCGAGGGAGGTATGGGCTCCGGCGCCTCTTCATCAAACTGGGGTAGCAGCCTTCGCTTTGGGTAACTCTTGGCTGGGCGTCTGTGGCCGTATTCTTCGGTTGCCAGGACATCAGTCCATCTGTCGATGAGCAGATCTTGGTCAGCTTGAAGCTGTTGTTGTTTATTTTTTAGGCTCCGTGCCGTTGCTATTAGCTGGCGCTTGAAGCGCTCCTGCTCGAGAGGTTCCTCAGGCATGATGAAATCTTCGTTGCCGAGGCTTTCCTCATCCTCAGAGAGCGGACGATAACTACCGTCCTATTGATTCGTTGGGCCTGGCCTGTTCGTCGGGGCTAGCTTGCCCGTTTGCTTGCTCCTCCTATTCGGATATTACTTCGGCAAGGTCTGCATTGTTTTCGGCATCGTCCGGAGTATTATTTTCACTGGTGCCAGCATTGCTATCTTTTGAATGACGTGACTTTGAGCGGCGCCGAGGACGCCGGCGTTTCTGCTGTGTCCCAGGAGGTTTATTCTCGACTGGATTTTCTTTGTCATCGTCGTTGGTTGTTTTGGGTGTGTCCACCATATACACATCGTATGAAGAGGTGGCCGTCCAGCGTCCAGTGAATGGCGGACTTTGATTTTGCTCCTCATCGGCATCGTCGTCCATACCGTCGATGTCTTCGGAGTCGTAATCAAGCGTGTCGGTTAAATCCTCGATTGTGGCTATGAAGTGGGTGGCGGGTGGGAAGCGAGATTCTCCTTCATCAGCCCCTAGTTCGAACCGAACATAGTTCGGCTGTGAGTCCCCCACCAAGGACATGCTCTTTAAAGAGTTTAGCACATCGCCCAAGGGCGAGTGCTGGAAGATGTCTGCGGTGCTGAACTCGAAGATCGATAAATGATCAAGTTTGACATCCGCGGGCTCACATGGTTCGGAACTTATGCCCGGAGACGAGTCTGGAGTTCCAGAAACACAAAGATTGTGTGAGGTTAAGTCCATGTGCGGCTCCAACGTCGGGGAATCTGTGGCCTCCGTGGTGGGATTGAGCCTCCAATCCTTGGACGGCGCTGTATGCTCCGAATCTAAGGCCAGAGCTGTTACAGGAGCTATCTCCTGGATACGGATTGATGACAGATTTAATTCATGTTCATCAAGGTGACCGGGAGTGGTTGCCGCGGTCTCGAATCCGGCGAAGATCAAATCTCCACGGATGTCCGCGACGTAGTTCAAGCTCCCAAATCTGACCTGATGGCCAGGGGCGTAGCTATCGACCTGCTCCAGATGGCCAAACGAGTTGGCCCGCAATACGAAACCGCCGAATACGAAGATCTGTTCGGGGAGAAATGTTTCTCCTTCGACAGCGTTGTTGCCGATGATTGAAGGGGCCATAGAAACCTTTTGGGGACGGCACAGTGGAACTCTCAATGAAAGCACCAATGTCGGTGTCAAAACCGGCGGATCTCGGGTAGGGGGTCCCGAACTGTGCGTCTAAGGTCGATGGTAACAGGAGACAGGGGACACGATGTTTACCCAGGTTCGGGCTCTATGGAGGTAATACCCTACTTCCTGCTTGATTGATCTTGATGAATATGAGTATTACAAGAGTTGTCTACCACGAGATCGTAATGGCTAAACCCTAGAGGTCTAGCTTGTATGACTATGGTAATGAGTATATCCCCCTCCGGACTAAGTCCTCCGGTTTATATAGACATCGGGAGGATCTAGGGTTACACAAGGTCGGTTACAAAGGAAAAGAATCTGCATATTCGGTCGCCAAGCTTGCCTTCCACGCCAAGGAGAGTCCCATCCGGACACGGGTGCAGTCTTCGGTCTTCATATCTTCACAGACCATCAGTCCGACCAATGGCTAATAGGCCGGACGCCCGAGGATCCCTTAGTCCAGGACTCCCTCACCCCCCTCCCATGTATATAAAGGGGGGGAGTGGAAATGGCCAGCCCAAGGGGGGGCGCCAGGTGTGGGGAGTCCTACTAGGACTCCCTAGTCCAAGTAGGATTCCCCTCTCCTTTTTCCTTTTTCGGAATATCAAAGAGGGATAGAGAGGAGGAGTAGGAGAGGGAAAGGGGGGCGCCGCCCCCACCCCTTATCCAATTCGGATTGGCAAGGGGGGGGGGCGTGCCACCTCCCTGGCCAGCCCTCTCTCCTCCACTAAGGCACATGTGTGGCCCATTAACTTCCCGGGGGGGTTCCGGTAAAACCCGGTACTCTGAAACTTATCCGATACGACCCGAACCATTCCAGTGTGCGAATGTAACCTTCTAATATATGAATCTTTACCTCTCGACCATTCGAGACTCCTCGTCATGTCCGTGATCTCATCCGGGACTCCGAACAAACTTCGGTCATCTAATCACTTAACTCATAATACAAATTGTCATCGAACGTTAATCGTGCGGACCCTACGGGTTCGAGAACTATGTAGACATGACCGAGACACATCTCTGGTCAATAACCAATAGCGGAACCTGGATGCTCATATTGGCTCCTACATATTCTACGAAGATCTTTATCGGTCAAACCGCATAACAACATACGTTGTTCCCTTTGTCATCGGTATGTTACTTGCCCGAGATTTGATTGTCGGTATCATCATACCTAGTTCAATCTCGTCACCGGCAAGTCTCTTTACTCGTTCCGTAATGCATCATCCTGTAACTAACTCATTAGTCACATTGCTTGCAAACCTCATAGTGATGTGCATTACCGAGAGGGCCTAGAGATACCTCTCTGATACATGGAGTGACAAATCCTAATCTCGATCTATGCCAACTCAACAAACACCATCGGAGACACATGTAGAGCATCTTTATAATCACCCAGTTACGTTGTGACGTTTGATAGCACACAAGGTGTTCCTCCGGTATTCGGGAGTTGCATAATCTCATAGTCTGAAGAACATGTATAAGTCATGAAGAAAGCAATAGTAGAAAAAGCTAAACGATCATTATGCTAAGCTAACGGATGGGTCTTGTCCATCACATCATTCTCTAATGATGTGACCCCGTTCATCAAATGACAACACATATCTATGGCTAGGAAACTTAACCATCTTTGATTAACGAGCTAGTCAAGTAGAGTAATACTAGGGACACTCTGCTTATCTATGTATCCACACATGTACTAAGTTTCCGGTTAATAAAATTCTAGCCTGAGTAATAAACATTTATCATGATGTAAGGAAATATAAATAACAACTTTATTATTGCATCTAGGGCATATTTCCTCCAGTCTCTCACTTGTACTAGAGTCAATAATCTAGATTACATAGTAATGATTGTAACACCCATGGAGTCTTGGTGCTGATCATGTTTTGCTCGTGAGAGAGGCTTAGTCAACAGGTGTGCAACATTCAGATCCGTATGTATCTTGCAAATCTCTATGTCTCCCTCCTTGAGTTGATCGCGGATGGAATTGAAGCGTCTCTTGATGTGCTTGGTTCTCTTGTGAAATCTGGATTCCTTTGCCAAGGCAATTGCACCAGTATTGTCACAAAAGATTTTCATTGGACCCGATGCACTAGGTATTACACCTAGATTGGATATGAACTCCTTCATCCAGACTCCTTCATTTGCTGCTTCCAAAGCAGCTATGTACTCCGCTTCACACGTAGATCCTGCCACGACACTCTGTTTAGAACTGCACCGACTGACAGCTCCACCATTCAATATAAATACGTATCCGGTTTGTGACTTAGAGTCATCCGGATCAGTGTCAAAACTTGCATCGACGTAACCATTTACGATGAGCTCTTCGTCACCTCCATAAACGAGAAACATATCCTTAGTCCTTTTCAGGTATTTCAGGATGTTCTTGACCGTTTTCCAGTGATCCACTCCTGGATTACTTTGGTACCTCCCTGCTAAACTAATAGCAAGGCACACATCAGGTCTGGTACATAACATTGCATACATGATAGAACCTATGGCTGAGGCATAGGGAATGCCTTTCATTTTCTCTTTATCTTCTGTAGTAGTCGGGCATTGAGCGTGACTCAACTTCACACCTTGTAACACATGCAAGAACACTTTCTTTGACTGATCCATTTTGAACTTCTTCAAAACTTTATCAAGGTATGTGCTTTATGAAAGTCCAATTAAGTGTCTTGATCTATCTCTATAGATCTTGATGCCCAATATATAAGCAGCTTCACCGAGGTCTTTCATTGAAAAATTCTTATTCAAGTATCCTTTTATGCTATTCAGAAATTCAGTATCATTACCGATCAACAATATGTCATCCACATATAATATCAGAAATGCTACAGAGCTCCCACTCACTTTCTTGTAAATACAGGCTTCTCCAAAAGTCCGTATGAAACCATATGCTTTGATCACACTATCAAAGCGTATATTCCAACTCCGAGAGGCTTGCACCAGTCCATAAATGGATCGCTTGAACTTGCACACTTTCTGAGCACCTTTTGGATCGACAAAACCTTTTGGTTGCATCATATACAACTCTTCTTTAAGATATCCATTAAGGAATGCAGTTTTGACATCAATTTGCCAAATTTCATAATCATAAAATGCGGCAATTGCTAACATGATTCGGACAGACTTAAGCATAGCTACGGGTGAGAAAGTCTTATCGTAGTCAACTCCTTGAACTTGTCGAAAACCTTTTGCAACAAGTCAAGCTTTGTAGACAGTTACATTACCGTCAGCGTCAGTCTTCTTCTTGAAGATCCATTTATTCTCTATGGCTTGCCGATCATCGGGCAAGTCAAGCAAAGTTCATACTTTGTTCTCATACATGGATCCCATCTCAGATTTCACGGCCTCAAGCCATTTCACGGAATCTGGGCTCATCATCGCTTCCTCATAGTTCGTAGGTTCGTCATGGTCAAGTAACATGACCTCCAGAATAGGATTACCATACCACTCTCGTGTGAATCTTACTCTGGTTGACCTACGAGGTTCGGTAGTAACTTGATCCGAAGTTTCATGATCATCATCATTAGCTTCCTCACTGATTGGTGTACGAATCACTGGAACTGATTTCTGTGACGTACTACTTTCCAATTTGGGAGCAGGTACAATTACCTCATCAAGTTCTACTTTCCTCCCACTCACTTCTTTTGAGAGAAACTCCTTCTCTAGAAAGGATCCATTCTTATCAACGAATATCTTGCCTTCGGATCTGTGATAGAATGTGTACCCAACAGTCTCCTTTGGGTATCCTATGATGACACATTTCTCTGATTTGGATTCGAGCTTATCAGGTTGAAGCTTTTTCACATAAGCATCGCAGCCCCAAACTTTAAGAAATGACAACTTGGGTTTCTTGCCAAACCACAGTTCATATGGTGTCGTTTCAACGGATTTAGATGGTGCCCCATATAATGTGAATGCAGCCATCTCTAAAGCATAACCCCAAAATGATAGCGGTAAATCAGTAAGAGGCATCATAGATTGCACCATATCTAATAAAGTACGATTACGATGTTCGGACACACCATTATGCTGTGGTGTTCCAGGGGGTGTGAGTTGCGAAACTATTCCATATTGTTTCAAATGAAGACCAAACTCATAACTCAAATATTCACCTCCACGATCAGATCGTAGAAACTTTATTTACTTGTTACGATGATTTTCCACTTCACTCTGAAATTCCTTGAACTTTTAAAATGTTCCAGACTTATGTTTCATCAAGTAGATATACCCATATCTGCTCAAATCATCGGTGAAGGTCAGACAAAAATGATACCCGCCGCGAGCCTCAAGACTCATCGGACCACATACATCAGTTTGTATTATTTCCAATAAGCCTGTTGCTCGCTCCATTGTTCCGGAGAACGGAGTATTAGTCATCTTGCCTATGAGGCATGGTTCGCAAGCATCAACTGATTCATAATCAAGTGATTCCAAAAGTCCATCGGCATGGAGTTTCTTCATGTGATTTACACCAATATGACCTAAACGGCAGTGCCACAAATAAGTTGCACTATCATTATTAAACGTGTATCTTTTGGCTTCAATACTATGAATATGTGTATCACTACTATTCAGATTCAACAAAAATAGACCACTCATCAAGGGTGCATGACCATAAAAGATATTACTCATATAAATAGAACAACCATTATTCTCTGATTTAAATGAATAACTGTCTCGCATCAAACAAGATCCAGATATAATGTTCATGCTTAACGCTGGCACCAAATAACAATTATTCGGGTCTAAAACTAATCCTGAAGGTAGATGTAGAGGTAGCGTGCCGACTGCGATCACATCGAATTTGGAACCATTTCCCACGCGCATCGTCACCTCGTCTTTAGCCAATCTTTGTATAATCCGTAGCCCCTGTTTCAAGTTGCAAATATTAGCAACAGAACCAGTATCAAATACCCAGGCGCTACTACGAGCATTAGTAAGGTACACATCAATAACATGTATATCAAATATACCTTTCACTTTGCCATCCTTCTTATCCGCCAAATACTTGGGGCAGTTCCGCTTCCAGGACCAGTCCCTTTGCAGTAGAAGCACTCAGTCTCAAGCTTAGGTCCAGACTTGGGCTTCTTCACTTGAGAAGCAACTTTATTGCCGTTCTTCTTGAAGTTCCCCTTCTTCCCTTTGCCCTTCTTCTTGAAACTAGTGGTCTTGTTAACCATCAACACTTGATGCTCCTTCTTGATTTCTATCTCCGCAGCCTTTAGTATCGCGAAGAGCTCGGGAATTGTCTTATCCATCCCTTGCATATTATAGTTCAGCACGAAGCTTTTGTAGCTTGGTGGCAATAATTTAAGAACTCTGTCAATGACACTATCATCAGGAAGATTAACTCCCAGTTGAGTTAAGTGGTTGTGGTACCCAAACATTCTGAGTATGTGTTCACAGACAGAACTATTCTCCTCCATCTTGCAGCTATAGAACTTATTGGAGACTTCATATCTCTCAATCCGGGCATTTGCTTGAAATATTAACTTCAACTCCTGGAACATCTCATATGCTCCATGATGTTTAAAACGTCGTTGAAGTCCCGATTCTAAGCCGTAAAGCATGGCACAGTGAACTATCGAGTAGTAATCAGCTTTGCTCTGCCAGACATTCATAACGTCCGGAGTTGCTCCTGCGGCGGGTCTTGCACCTAGCGGTGCTTCTAGGATGCAATTCTTCTGTGCAGCAATGAGGATAATCCTCAAGTTACAGACCCAGTCCGTGTAGTTGCTACCATCATCTTTCAACTTAGCTTTCTCTAGGAACGCATTAAAATTCAACGGAACGGTAGAATGGGACATTGATCTACAACAACATAGACATGCAAAATACTATCAGGTACTAAGTTCATGATAAATTAAAGTTCAATTAATCATATTACTTAAGAACTCCCACTTAGATAGACATCCCTCTAGTCATCTAAATGATCACGTGATCCATATCAACTAAACCATGTCCGATCATCACATGAGATGGAGTAGCTTTCAATGGTGAACATCACTATGTTGATCATATCTACTATATGATTCACGTTCGACCTTTCGGTCTCAGTGTTCCGAGGCCATATCTGCATATGGTAGGCTCGTCAAGTTTAACCCGAGTATTCTGCGTGTGCAAAACTAGCTTGCACCTGTTGTATGTGAACGTAGAGCTTATCACACCCGATCATCACATGGTGTCTCGGCACGACGAACTGTAGCAACACTGCATACTCAGGGAGAGCACTTGTACCTTGAAATTTAGTGAGGTATCATCTTATAATGCTACCGCCGTACTAAGCAAAATAAGATGCATAAAGGATAAACATCACATGCAATCAAAATTAGTGATATGATATGGCCATCATCATCTTGTGCCTTTGATCTCCACCTCCAAAGCACCGTCATGATCACCATCGTCACCGGCTTGACACCTTGATCTCCATCGTAGCATCGTTGTCGTCTCGCCAACTATTGCTTCCACGACTATCGCTCCCGCTTAGTGATAAAGTAAAGCAATTACATGGCGATTGCATTTCATACAATAAAGCGACAGCCATATGGCTCCTGCAAGTTGCCGATAACTGTGTTACAAAACATGATCATCTCATGCAACAACTTATATAATCACGTCTTGACCATATCACATTACAACATGCCCTGCAAAAACAAGTTAGACGTCGTCTACTTTGTTGTTGCAAGTTTTACGTGGCTGCTACGGGCTTAGCAAGAACCGTTCTTACCTACGCATCAAAACCACAATGATTTTTCATCAAGTTTGCTGTTTTAACCTTCAACAAGGACCAGGTGTAGTCACACTCGATTCAACTAAAGTTGGAGAAACAGACACCCACTAGCCACCGGTACGCGAAGCACGACGGTAGAACCAGTGTAAGGGCATATTTATCCCTAAGATATTTTGGTGATTGATGATAATGCTTTTGCGGACTTATCGTGTGCATTGAGTTTTTTCAGAGATTTATCCTTTGGCACGAGACGATTCCCTCCCCTCGGAGTTTGAAGCGAAGACGGTGTAGTACTTTCGAATTAGTTTGGTGGACTAGTTTTGTAGGGATCACCGTACTATCAAGAGGAGGTCCGCTTTGGAAAGGCTAGGGTGGAATCATCACGTACACTTCCTTTGCACACCCTCCGAGCCTTTCCGCTTCGTTGATGAGCTCGTTCCCCTCTCTCAGTGTGCCCTCTCTGGTCCCAGCGGTAGTACCGCGGGCCGGAGCGGTAGTACCGCTTGGGTGCTACAAGCGGCAGTACCGCTCCACAGCGGTAGTACCGCTGTAGCCCCCAGCCGTAGTACCGCTGCCGCTTCATGCTAGTACCGCCTCGATTCTTGGGGCTTTTTCCATGTCGGGTTTTACGGTACTTGTCGCGGCAGTGGGGGGTAGTACCGCTCGTGTGCGGTAGTACCACCCTGACCACCGCGGTAGTACCGCTCAGGGCCCAGCGGCAGTACCGCGGGAGGGAACGGTAGTACCGCTGGCTTAGCGGTAGTACCGCTGGCCAAGCGGTAGTACCGCTCTCTGCGGGGCTGAAGTGGGGGGTAACGGTTGGATTGCTTCCCCCACTATAAAAGGGGGTCTTCTTCCCCAAAGTTGACTCACCTCTTCCCCCAAAAGCTCCATTGTTGCTCCAAGCTCCATTTTCGCCCGATCTCTCTCCCTAGCCAATCAAACTTGTTGATTTGCTCGGGATTGGTTGAGAAGGCCCCGATCTACACTTCCACCAAGAGAAATTTGATTCCCCCCACTTATCCCTAGCAGATCTTGTTACTCTTGGGTTTTTAGCACCCTAGACGGTTGAGGTCACCGCGGAGCCATAGTCCATTGTGGTGAAGCTTTGCGGTGTCGTTGGGAGCCTCCAATTAAGTTGTGGAGATTGCCCCAACCTTGTTTGTAAAGGTCCGGTCGCCGCCTTCAAGGGCACCAATAGTGGAATCACGGCATCTCGCATTGTGTGAGGGCGTGAGGAGAATACGGTGGCCCTAGTGGCTTCTTGGGGAGCATTGTGCCTCCACACCGCTCCAACGGAGACGTACTTCCCCTCAAAAGGAAGGAACTTCGGTAACACATCCTCGTCTTCACCGGCTCCACTCTTGGTTATCTCGTCCCTTTACTTTCGCAAGTTTACTCGTGTTATATCTCTTATTTGTTTGCCTGCTTGTTGTCATTGCATCATATAGGTTGCTCACTTAGTTGCATATCTAGACAACCTATTTTGATGCAAAGTTTAATTTGGTAAAGAAAAGCTAAAAATTGTTAGTTGCCTATTCACCCCCCCCTCTAGTCAACTATATCGATCCTTTCAATTGGTATCAGAGCCAGGTTTCTTTTTTAAGGACTTTACCGTCCGAAGAGTATGGTTGACGTCGTAGACGGTGTGGAGGAGCACTCCGGTGTGAATCCGGTCTCGTCTACGGGAGATGGGGGAACCGCGGTCTCTCGTGAGGAATTAAATGTGGCGTTGGACACATTGAAAACCTCCATGACTACCGAGGTCGAAAGCATGTTTAATAAATACTTAGAAGGGCTTAAGCTTTCCACCGCACCGTTGAAAGTGGGTGATTCCGCCAACAAGGTGACGGATGCTACCTCCGACAAAGGGGAAGCTACTAGCGAGAAAGCTCCTTCTTCTAGTGGTAAAAAGGGCACCGGCATCTTTGCCCATGTGGAACCTCCACCTGTCTATGGTGGACCGCTCCCTTCCACTCATTTAAATCATGCCGGCCCGGCTCCTAAGATTGAGAAGAATGTAGATTTTGATTCTTGGGTCTATCGTTTTAAGCGTCGTTTAAATCATGTGAACACTAACCTTTGGAGAATCATTGAAGAAGGTTTCTATCCACATGACCGAAGTAACTTCACTCCTAGAGAAGTTGTGGATCATCAATTCAATGAGAATGCTCTCTTCATCATCCAAGAAGCAATCCCACCCGAAGATCTTCCTCATCTCCGGCCTTACACCGTGGCCAAAGATGCTTGGCTCCAAGTTGTTTCCCTCTATCGGGGAAGCGCAAGCATTCAACGCTCCAACTATGAAGTGGTGCAAGATGAAGCCGACGAGTTTGCAATGAAAGAAGATGAAGAACCTCGTGAGCTTTTTCGGAGAGTAACCAAACTCGCGGTCTCTCTCCGAGATCATGGAAGTAAGGACACGGATGACAATTGGATCAAGCGCAAATTCCTCAAGGCAATGATGCCCTACCACAAAGCCATGTCCTCCGTAATTCGTCAAAGGCCGGACTTTCACACCTTGTCCTCAAGTGAAGTGTTGGATGAGTTTGTTGCTATGAGCATCTTGGACAAGACCGCCGACAATGCGGTTCTTCGCTCTCAAAGAGTAAAGAAGCCCAACCTTGCTCTAAAGGCCAAGGTTAGTATGGAGGAAGAGGATGAAGAGGAAGAAGAGGAGGGCAACCTCGAAGATACGAAGTATGCCTATCATGAACACATGGCTCTTGCTTCAAGGCAATTTTGGAGCAAGAAGAACACAAGGCCAAACTTCAACAAGAGCAATTCAAGTGGCGCAAAGGGCAAGCAACGAGTGAGGACTTGCTTCAATTGTGGCAATGTGAGCCACTTTGTTGCGGAGTGCCCTTACGAGAAGAGGGAAGACAATGGTGGCAAGCTCATTAGAAAGGACAAGGCCAAGTCGTTCCCCAACAAGAGCAACTTCACCAAGAAGACTCCTCCCAAGGCATTGGTGGTACAAGAAGAGTACAATGAGGATGATGACGATGATGAAGATGGTGAGTCGGTTGCCATGGCCTCCGTTGCCATTGCGAAGACTCCACGGATGTCTCTCTTCGACTCACCCAATGAGAACATCACCGCCAAGTGCCTCATGGCTAAAGCCACCAACAAGGTAACCCCCAACATCAAAACTACCATCATTAATCATCCTTCTTCGACGGATAGCATTGATGAACATGAGGGGACAAATGTGGAGGAAAATGAGTTTGAGACCTTTATGGGTAAACTCAAGGGTAAATCCAAGAAGCACTTCGTTGCTCTCTTGGAACAACTTGGTGAAGCCAATGACATGATCGAGGCTCACGAAGATACCATCTCTAAGATGGAGGGGCATAGTCGTGACTATGCCGATGAGATTTCGGATCTTTCCAATGCTCTTGATGAAGAGCGTGGTCTTCGTTTGGCTCTTGAGGAGTCATACAACGATGATCATGCTAAGTTAAAGAAAGATCTTGATCATGCTCTTGTTGTGTCTCGTGTGCTAAACTCCGAGAAGGCAAAACTTGGGGTTGATCTTGCTAGACTTAAAGAGGAGTTTGACATTCTCGACAAGGCTCACAAAGTCTTGAAGGGTGTTCATGCTAGCCTCAAGGAGTCTCATGATCAACTCCAAGTAAAGCTAACTAAGGAGAAAGCCACCTTTCCTCATATGGTGTTAATTGATAATGCAAATGCTACTAACCCTTGTTGTGAGCATGTGCACCTTGTTGAGGAGAATGCTAAGTTGAAGGAGCAACTTGAGAAAGGCCTTGTGTCATGCATACAAGGTGAGAAGAACCTCAACGACCTTTTGAGAAACCAAAAGGAAGTTGTGGCCAAGGAGGGGATTGGGTTCGCACCCAAGCCCAAGAACAAGAAGAAGAATGACAAGACCAAACGACCTCCTCCTCTCAAGCAAACTTTTGTGAAGGAGGGAGAGGGTGCTTCCAAGGAGAAGAAGAACAATGCGAAGGGTGACGGTGTCAAGAAGGGCAATACCACCCCATCCAACAAAGCCGGCGACTTTAATCCTTCTTATGTGTTATGCCGTGCTAGTGATGGGCATGTTTATGCCAAATTTGTTGGTTCTCCTCATGAGTATATTGAATGGTCCATTTGGGTTCCTAAGACCCTTGTTACTAACATCAAAGGACCCATTACAAAATGGGTACCTAAAACCAAGCATTGATCTCTTGTAGGTGTTTGCTTCCGGTGGGGGATCATGGTTGCTCGATAGTGGAGCTACAAATCATATGACCGGAAGCAAGGACTTGGTGGTGGACGTGCACAAGATTCCATCTATGCCCACCAATGTCGAGTGGGGTGATGCCTCGTCTTCTAAGGTATTGGGACTCGGCAAAGTTGTCATTTCTCATGATCTCACGATCGAGAAGGTCATGCTAGTTGAGTCCCTTGCATACAATTTACTTTCCGTTCGTCAACTTGCTATCATGGGCTTTGCCACTTTCTTTGATATTGATACCGTGGCCCTCTTGTGGAGCAAGACTCTTAAAGTAGCCTTTGTTGGGCATGTCGAGAACGGTCTCTATGTGATTAACTTTTCGGAGCGACCCACTAAGACCGCGACATGCCTAATGGCTAAAGTTGACGTGGGATGGCTTTGCATCGCCGTTTAGCCCATGTCAATATGAGATCTTTGCAAAGTCTTCTCAAGGGGGACCATGTCCGTGGACTAACGAACGTTAGTTTTGCTAAAGATCGTGCTTGCAGTGCTTGTATCGAAGGAAAGCTTCATGAGAAGGCTCACCCTCCCACGACTCTCATTTACTCGAAGAGGCCTTTGGAGCTCCTTCATTTGGATCTCTTTGGGCCTCCATCCTTTGATAGTCTTGGGGGTAGAAAGTATTGCTTGGTAATTGTGGATGACTATTCAAGATACACTTGGGTGTATTTCTTCAAGAGGAAGAGTGAGACCCAACAAACCGTCATTGACTTTGCAAATGAAGCCCAACGTCAACACAATGCAAAGATCTTGACAATAAGAAGTGACAACGGCACCGAGTTCAAGAACTACACCTTGGATGAGTTTCTTAGTGATGAGGGGATCAAGCATCAATATTCCGCACCTTACAGCCCTCAACAAAACGGTGTTGCGGAGAGGAAGAACCAGACGTTGATGGATGCCGCAAGGACCATGATGGCGGAGTTCAAGTCTCCATACAACTTTTGGGCCGAAGCCATCAACACCGCGTGTCATGCATCCAATCAGCTCTACCTCCGCAAGGGCTTGAACAAGACTCCATATGAGATACTCACCGGTAACAAGCCCAACCTCAAGTACTTTCGGGTGTTTGGGTGTAAGTGTTTCATTCTCAAGAAAGGTGTTCGATTGTCTAAATTTGAGGCTAGAGCATATGAGGGCATATTTGTTGGTTATGCTACAAACTCTCATGCTTACCGTGTCCTCAATAAATCCACGGGACTTATTGAGGAGACGTGTAACGTGGAGTTTGATGAGAATAACGGCTCCCAAGTGGAGCAAAGTGGCACTTGTGATGTAGGTGATGAAATTCCTCCTCAAGCCATAAGAAGAATGGGTGTTGGTTTTATCCTACCCATTGAGGAACCCCTTGTGGCCGAAGGAGAAGGACAATGCTCCACTCAAGTGGAGCCATCACCAACCCAAGGCCCACACGCTTCCGAAGAACAAAGTGAAGGCCCTCAACCTCATGAACAAGAACAAGGGCAAAATCATGATCAAGACGGTGGAGACACACCAAGTGATGACCAAGGTCAAGTTCTCTCCTCCGAGCAAGTTCAAGATCAAGAACAAGCTCAAGACGGCGCTCAAGATGACCAAGTGACCGCTCCTCAACTCACCTCCGAGGAGGAATTGGAGCGTCGTGCCGCCAAGATTGCTTCCAAGCTCTCCACCAAGGGTCATCTCATGAATAATGTACTTGGAAGAATTCAAAAGGGGGTAAGCACTCGTAGACAATTGGCAAACTATTGTGAACATCACGCGTTTGTCTCTTGTGTGGAACCCCAAAAGGTATATGAAGCTCTCGAAGATCCGGATTGGCTCAATGCCATGCATGAAGAACTCAACAACTTCGAGTACAACAAGGTGTGGAGATTAGTGCCAAGGCCAACGGGGAACCACAATGTCATTGGAACAAAGTGGATATTCAAGAACAAGCAAGATGCTCATGGGACCATCATCCGCAACAAGGCACGATTGGTGGCACAAGGCTACTCCCAAGTCGAGGGTATCGACTACGGTGAAACCTTTGCTCCCGTTGCTCGCCTTGAATCTATTCGTTTGTTGATTGCTTATGCTTCTCATCACAACTTTAAGTTGCAACAAATGGATGTGAAGAGTGCTTTTCTTAATGGACCTATTAATGAGTTGGTGTATGTCAAGCAACCCCCCGGGTTCGAGGATCCCTACTTTCCCGATCATGTGTATCAACTCGATAAGGCACTCTATGGCCTTAAACAAGCCCCACGTGCGTGGTATGACCACCTTACCGAGTTGTTACAAGATCGTGGGTTTGAAGTTGGGCTAATCGACCCCACTCTTTTTACTAAGAAGGTCAAAGGGGAGTTGTTTGTGTGCCAACTATATGTTGATGACATTATCTTTGGTTCCCCTAACAAAGCTTTCAATGAGGAATTTGCCGCACTCATGACCTCAAAGTTCAAGATGTCTTCCATGGGAGAGTTGAAGTTCTTTCTCGGTTTCGAAGTAAAGCAAAGAAGAGAAGGAACCTTCATCAACCAAGCCAAATACACTCAAGACATGCTCAAGAGATTCAAGCTAAGTGATGTCAAGCCGGCGTCCACTCCAATGCCCACCAAGTGCCAACTTGACATCGATCCCAATGGTAAAGCGGTGGATCAAAAGGTATATCGCTCCATGACTGGTTCATTACTTTACCTTTGTGCATCTAGACCGGATATCATGTCGAGTGTGGGAATTTGTGCACGTTTTCAAGCCGCACCTAAGGAAAGCCACTTTGTGGTGGTCAAGCGGCTCATACCCCAAACTTTGGCTTATGGTACCCAAGAGGAGCAAACTTCAAGCTTGTAGGGTATTCGGACTCCGATTGGGTGGGAGACAAAGTGGATAGGAAGTCCACTTCCGGAGGTTGCCAATTCCTTGGTTGCTCTTTGGTAAGTTGGTCTTCTAAAAAGCAAAGTTGTGTTTCTCTCTCGTCCACCGAAGCGGAGTATGTGGCGGCCGGGAGTTGTTGTGCACAACTCTTATGGATGAGGCAAACTTTAAAGGATTACGATGTCATTTGTGACAAAGTGCCTCTTTGGTGTGACAATGAAAGTGCCATCAAGATTTCTCTCAACCCGGTGCAACACTTCAAGACGAAGCATATTGAGATTCGGTATCACTTCACCCGGGATCATATTAGGCGAGGGGTGATCGAGCTCAACTATGTCAACACTCGTGATAACCTTGCAGATATTTTCACGAAGCCATTGGATGAAGCAAGATTTCGCGAGTTAAGGCATGAGCTAAATATCATTGATTCGAGCAATGTTGCTTGAGCACTTGCACTCCCCACCATACTCGACTTGTTATCTTGTTTAGGTGTAGGCATGGACATAGGGGGAGTGTTGTTCTCTTAATGAACTCTCCCTCCCCTTATTATGCATAAATTGATCAACTCTTTCACATTAGCCTTTTTTGATGGTACTTGTGCTTTAAAGACGAGTTTTGGTCATGGGCCCAAGGATAATTCTTCGCGGTGCCATACCAATTGACTCAAACATAGGTGGCTTCGGCCACCGCCCTCTCTTATAGAGGTGTGTGGTTCTTGTCCTCGTGCTGATGTGTTTGTTGCTATGTGTTTGCTCTCTTTTCTTGCCGTTTGTTTCCCTTTTCTTTTGAGCTAAGCCTTTGTGTCTAGTCTTTGGAGTATTGGCTGGGTGGTACTACCGCTGGTGGTGCGCGATACTACCGCTTATGTTGACAAGCGGTACTACCGCCCACCCGAGCGGTACTACCGCTGGGGGGCGGGATCAGGGGGTTATGTCGGGGCAGGGGGAGGGTTCTCCTCCCCCATACCCATTCGCACCACCCCTTCGTCCCTCTCCCTCTCTCCAGCGACTCCTCGCCGCGGGAGGGCTCCGGCGGGCCGCCGTCTCCGGGCCATCCCTCTCCATTCCCTTCGGTGGAGTCGATCCCCACCTCGTCCTCCTGCCATGGATGCCGGTATTGCCCTCGTTCCTTCTCTCTTTTTGTCTAGTTCTCAGATCTAGCGTGTTTTGGGCAATAGTGGTTGCATCTCTAGATTTTTGGCTAAATCTCGGCTTGAGTAGTTTGGAGAAGGCGTCTAGACTATGTGGATTAAGTTTTGGTAGGATTATTTTTGAATTTGGCAGTCCGGTAGTGCCGAATCTGACCACGCAGTAGGAACCGCCGGTTCCCCGTCTTGCGCGGTACTACCGCTCCCGCCTGGGGCGGTACTACCGCTTGGGCGGTACTGCCGCCTATGGCCAGCGGTACTACCGCTGTCTGCCAGATTCCATCATTCCCCTACCTCTGTTTGATCCATGTTGTTTTGTTTGGAGGCTTATGCTTTTTCTTTCGTGTTGGTTTTTCTGTTCGTGTGTTTGGTTCCAGGTGATGAACATCCTGAGCAGCAAGTCCGCCGTGTCAACCCCGGACGTTCAACGTCAAAGCGGTATCGCACATCTGAGTCTGCTGGTGGTTCCTCCAATGCTCCACCGCCGCCAGTGGGTGCTTCCTCAAGTGCTAATCCTCAACATCAGAAGAAACTTGCCAACAGGCCGAAGCCAAGGGCCAAGACTGTGACTGAGATGTCTGCAAAGGAGTTCTGGGCAAAGCGTCGCTGCAACCCCTATGCGGAAGACCAAGAACCCAGTTTGGTCAACTGGCTGTTCTGGAACCGCTTTCATTTTGCCATCTACTTTGATGTGATCAAGGCCAAGAAGAATCTCTTTGTTAATGTTCGCTCCATCGACACAGATGCCATGGAGAAGGATCCCGAATACTTTGGTGAAGCTCTTCAGATGTGTACTCAGCTCAACATTCTCAGAATCATGCAGTTCAACAAGGACTTTGATGCAGAGTTGGTGGCTCAGTTCTTTGCTACTGTCCATCTTGGAACTGGTGAAGAAAGGTCTCTGACCTGGATGACAAATGGCAAGTTACTGTCTGTCAAGTGGAAGGCCTTCATGGAGTTACTTCATGTGGAAGATGGCGGGCTTGAGATGCCTGTTGGCTTTCGCCCTCACCACAACGTCAACTCCACTCACAAGCAAGCCCTCTGGCCCTACTGCACAGTGAAGGTTCACCCTGTGACTAAGAAGGAGACCTATGAGTTGTCCGCCTACCTGGACATCCTTCATCGTATCTTTCGAGAGACCCTCTTTCCTCGCATCGGGAATCTGGATATGGTTCACTCCTATCTCGTGGATATGCTTCTCTTCTGCCAGCGTGAGAAGGAAGCAAACACTGGCGAGTCCCTGGACATCTCTCATGTTATGTGGTCTGAACTTCTCACTGCCATTTCTGAGCGCAAGTGCCCGATCTATGGTCCATTCATCATGTTGCTCATTGAGAAGGCCTGGCGACGTTCCTTTCCCGCGGAGCAGCTGGAAACTGGAGAGTTGGTTTCTCATGAGATCAAGCGTCTGAGGAAGAAGGATAACTGGGGCACCTCCGTTCCTACATCTGGGGTTCCGTCTTCTGCTGCTACCATGGAGTCCGAGGGCGAGGATGAGGCCGATGATGACGATGAGGATTATGTGCCTTCTGGGACAGAGCCTTCTGCGGCAGAGCCCTCTTGGGCAAAGAAGCTCAAACACAAGATGAAGAAGCTATTCTGCATGGAGTCTCACGGTCAGTACATGACTCATGTGGCTGAGAAGAAGGCAAGGGGACGTCACAAGGAGCTTATGCGTCAGTTGGGTGCGACAGTCACCAGCGGCTCTGAGGGTCAGATCACTGAGGAGGAGGAGTGGATCCAGCAGCACTGTCCGTGGACCGATTCAGATGCCGAGCAGTTTCCAGCCGAGGATGGTGGTGCAGATGATCACGCAGAGTCCTGATGTTCGAGATCCTCAGCATGCTCTCACCTGGAGCCGTAGGTTAGCTCTTTGCCCCTTTTGGTGTCTCGATGCCAAAGGGGGAGAGAGTTTAGGGATTTGCGTCGTTGTGTTGCGAGTGTGTCTTTGTCTTTGTGCTTTCGTTGTGTTTGCTACCTTGTGCTTTGTTTGGTTTTGTGTTCCGTGAGACCTAAGTTCCAGTCATATGGTGTGAGACATATGCTACCTTATCCTTATCATATCTTTATCTATGTCTCTAGTCTTTTGGTATCTCATGAGTTGCATGCTTATTATGTTATATATCCTGCTCTCTTGAATCACGCTTAGGTTGTTGGTCTCTAAAATACAGGGGGAGTGTTGATCCTAGTATGTGTGTCGTGCAGTCCAAAGCACTTATCTTGATGGCACACATCTAGGGGGAGCCCGTCTATATTTTAGAGACTTGGGGGTTTGCTTATGTCCTTTGTCTTTTCCCGTTTGTGCAAATCCCGTATTGTCATCAATCCACCAAAAAGGGGGAGATTGTAAGGGCATATTTATCCCTAAGATATTTTGGTGATTGATGACAATGCTTTTGCGGACTAATCGTGTGCATTGAGTTTTTCAGAGATTCATCCTTTGGCACGAGACGATTCCCTCCCCTCGGAGTTTGAAGCGAAGACGGTGTAGTACTTTCGAATTAGTTTGGTGGACTAGTTTCGTAGGGATCACCGTACTATCAAGAGGGGTCCGCTTTGGAAAGGCTAGGGTGGAATCATCACGTACACTTCCTTTGCACACCCTCCGAGCCTTTCCGCTTCGTTGATGAGCTCGTTCCCCTTCTCAGTGTGCCCTCTCTGGTCCCAGCGGTAGTACCGCGGGCCGGAGCGGTAGTACCGCTTGGGTGCTACAAGCGGCAGTACCGCTCCAAGCGGTAGTACCGCTGTAGCCCCCAGCCGTAGTACCGCTGCGGCTTCGTGCTAGTACCGCCTCGATTCGAGGGGTCTTTTTCGTGTCGGGTTTTACGGTACTGCGCGGCAGTGGGGGGTAGTACCGCTCGTGTGCGGTAGTACCGCCCTGACCACCGCGGTAGTACCGCTCTGGGCCCAGCGGCAGTACCGCGGGAGGGAACGGTAGTACCGCTGGCTTAGCGGTAGTACCGCTGGCCAAGCGGTAGTACCGCTCTCTGCGGGGCTGAAGTGGGGGGTAACGGTTGGATTGCTTCCCCCACTATAAAAGGGGGTCATCTTCCCCAAAGTTGACTCACCTCTTCCCCCAAAAGCTCCATTGTTGCTCCAAGCTCCATTTTCGCCCGATCTCTCTCCCTAGCCAATCAAACTTGTTGATTTGCTCGGGATTGGTTGAGAAGGCCCCGATCTACACTTCCACCAAGAGAAATTTGATTCCCCCCACTTATCCCTAGCAGATCTTGTTACTCTTGGGTTTTTAGCACCCTAGACGGTTGAGGTCACCGCGGAGCCATAGTCCATTGTGGTGAAGCTTTGCGGTGTCGTTGGGAGCCTCCAATTAAGTTGTGGAGATTGCCCCAACCTTGTTTGTAAAGGTCCGGTCGCCGCCTTCAAGGGCACCAATAGTGGAATCACGGCATCTCGCATTGTGTGAGGGCGTGAGGAGAATACGGTGGCCCTAGTGGCTTCTTGGGGAGCATTGTGCCTCCACACCGCTCCAACGGAGACGTACTTCCCCTCAAAAGGAAGGAACTTCGGTAACACATCCTCGTCTTCACCGGCTCCACTCTTGGTTATCTCGTCCCTTTACTTTCACAAGTTTACTCGTGTTATATCTCTTATTTGCTTGCGTGCTTGTTGTCATTGCATCATATAGGTTGCTCACTTAGTTGCATATCTAGACAACCTATTTTGATGCAAAGTTTAATTTGGTAAAGAAAAGCTAAAAATTGTTAGTTGCCTATTCACCCCCCCTCTAGTCAACTATATCGATCCTTCAGTTCTTACCTACGCATCAAAACCACAACGACTTTTCATCAAGTGTGCCATTTTAACCTTCAACAAGGACCGACCGTAGTCAAATTCGATTCAACTAAAGTTGGAGAAACAAACACCCGCCACCCACCTTTATGCAAAACAAGTTGCATGTCTGTCGGTGGAACCGGTCTCATGAACATGGTCGTGTAAGGTTGGTCCAGGCCGCTTCATCCAAGAATACCGCCGAATCAAAATAATACGTTGGTGGTAAGCAGTATGACTATTATCGCCCACAACTCTTTGTGTTCTACTCGTGCATATCATCTACGCTTAGACCTGGCTCGGATGCCACTGTTGGGGAACATAGTATTTCAAAATTTTCCTACGATCACGCAAGATCCATCTAGGAGATGCATAGCAATGAGCGGGGAGAGTGTGTCCACGTACCCTCGTAGACCGAAAGCGGAAGCGTTAAGTAACGCGGTTGATGTAGTCGAACGTCTTCGTGATCCAACTGATCAAGTACCAAATGCACGGCACCTCTGCGATCTGCACACGTTCATCTCGGTGACGTCCCTTGAACTTCTAGATCCAGCTGAGGTCGAGGGAGAGTTTCGTCAGCACGACGGCGTGTTGACAGTGATGATGAAGTTACCGACGCAGGGCTTCGCCTAAGCACTACGCCAATATGACCGAGGTGGTAATATGTGGATGGGGGCACCGCACACGGCTAAGAATCAACTTGTGTCTCTATGGGGTGCCCCCCTCCCCCGTATATAAAGGAGGGGAGGAGGGGCCGGCCGGCCTCATGCACTACAAAAAAAGACACTTCCGTGATGATACGTGTTTGTCACAGTTGGTCACGTTTTCAGTCATGCATGTACATCCATGAAAATTTTATGACAGAATCAAGATAGTCATACCTGTTTTGTCGTAGAAGTGTTCCATGACATTACCAAAATTATCATCACGGAAGTGTCCACTTCCATGACGATAAATCGCGCGTCATAGAAGTGCTTTCGTCAAGGGTGACCAACACGTGGCATCCACCGTAACGGGATGCCGTTAAGCTATCGGGTTCGGTTTTGGATCCGATAACCCGCTAACAGCCACGACCAATGATGATTTTCCACATGTAAAATTCTCATTGGCTGACGGAACCACGTGTCAGCTCCGCGTTGGCACATCCAATGGGCGAGATGCGCCTATGATACGTTGACACGTGGACCGGCCCAAAAGTGGCCCATAAAGATTAAATGGGCAGGCCCAACTAAAGTCCCACAAGATTTAGCGGGCCATAATGGGCCAGCCCAGCTAACGGCCAACAAGATTTTGCAGACCATAATGGGTCGGCCCAGCTAAAGGCCCAAAATTCTCTGTTAAGGCCCGTGCGGCTAGTGTCAAATCGGCCCGTCAACGACCCGTCCAAAACTTGTCATCATCGCGGCCCATGGTCACTTCTGGCCCATTAACAGTCCGCTAAGAATTTGGGCCGAATTACGGCCCAGTGTGTTTCCGGCCTGTTAAAGGTCCTGCTTCATTTGGGCCCATTTATAGGCCATTGAAACTTTCGGCCCATAAATAACCGTGAAGGATATGGGTCATATTCGGCCATGTCTGACATTCGTCCTGTTAGAGGCCCACTACAGATTTGGGCCACTTTCAGCCTGTTGTGACTTTTGGCCTGTTAACGTCATACGAAATCCATGGGCCATATGTGGCCCAACGCCACATCGGGCCTACTAACGACCCATATAAAAATGACACTAATCAAGCCCGACGGAACTTCCAGCCTGTTAAAGGCCCGTGTAGTAGGTCGGCGCATTTACGGCTCGTCTGGATCTCGGCCTGTGGACGATCCGCATTGTAAATGGGCCACCATTTTGGCCTGCTAAGACCAGTGGGTTATTTGGCACAATCAGGGCCCAATCTTACTTTCGGCCTATTAAAGGCCCATTTTTTTGTAGGCTCGAGATATTTACACGTGTAAACAGCCTATCATTACCGAGGGCCCAAATTATGTTTAGGCCTGTTAAAGGCCCACTATGGGCACATGCCTACCAGAAAAATATGAAAGCTTATGCTGATTTAGGCCCAGATATATTTAGTGGGCTACATGCAAATTTCGGCCCAGAATCGTTTTTAGACCAATTGGAATAAGCCCGACGAATGTTGGCATGCTGGGCTCCTACGAAGCTTTTTTGACCGAATACATTACTAAGATAAACCTACACTATACAAAAATAGCGTCGTAATTACTGCAGCCTTTGGCAGCATCATAAATGTTGTATCACAACAAAATAAATTCCAACCATACAACAAAAGGCCTGTTGGCATAAAGTTTACAGTCCTTGCAGATAAAAGCACCATCAGATGTATAGAAGCACAAATCATTTGACCTGGGTGCTTATGTTTCAGGTTGTAGAATCTGATGGAGCAGCACGATCTTCCCCCTTTTCCTGCCATTGCTCTTGAACAACGAAGCAAATGTCTGATAGTCTTGTTTCAAAACCATTCATATCTTCACGACATTTTTCAACCACTATTTTTGTTTCCGACACAACGTCCATTAGGGATTGGACTTGTGTCTGGAGCACAGATATATCACTCTGTCTAGCTAGAAGATTTTGTTCAGTAGGCGATTTGGACGAGGTTACCTTAACAACCAACCCAGAATTACGCAGGAAGGTGATTTTTGCACTGTTAGTGGAGAGATACTGACGCATTGCAGCAAGAGGTGACACTGTGCCTGTGGTAGCCTCGTCACCTTCAGGTGGTTGTGGTTGTTCAATAATTTGTTCCATAGCTTGCTGAAAGTTTGAACTTGTAGATTAGTGTACCAGATAAGTTACTAATGAGACAAAAACAAACAAAGTAGGTTTCACATTTATACATAACTTATTTTGGTGAACTACTATAATACATTAGCATGTATTGTAGTGCCAACTACATAATAAAATCACTTTCGGAACATATGTCCATGTAGCATGCCTACTGTATTGTCTATTTCCTCACATTCGTTGACATCTAAGGATAAAGAGACATGGTTTAAAGTAGGATGAACATAGTATGACATCATTCATATCATGGGCAAACAAATATAAAACAAACAGGCTATTGTATCATTGTGTGCGCACGTGAACATCACAACTAGATTACAGATCAAGACCAAAAGAATATCCTTCATCTCATTTAAACAATGTAAGGTGAAATGATACGTTAAGACAATTGTGTATAAAAGTGAACAGAGTAACTGACATTGGCTGCAAACCAAGCAGTTAAATGAACACATCACAGTACCAATCAGTTCAAAGGCAGGAGTAAGGACTTACAATAGCGGCCTGAACTGGTGTGCTCATGCCCTTCATCTTGCTGGTGTGGCAATCCTTGAAGATTTGCACTGCATTCGGTTCAGGTTCTTTTTGGTCCGCACGGGTTTTCCTCTGTATTTGGAACAAGTCAATATAGATACGACAATATGGCACAGAAAAAAGAAGGAAGTAGCAGCTATTTACAAGAGCCTCGCAGTGTGCAATATAGCTAGGAGATCATGTTGTCTGTTGGAATTTCACTTTAGAACGGTTGGTCGTGTTCTTCAAATAGTTAGCCTAGAAGAAGATACACTTGTAAGGCACATACATAAATACAAGTTCAATATGTGGTCTGATCAAATACATATACCCTACCTGATACTTTGGATCAGACCAATGTTTAATAAGGGTTGTCCAGTCTTCATCTGTAATATATTCCACTAGAGATGTTTGGGCGATTTCATTGTTAGCCTTGCCATCAAAGTGAGATTTTCTAAGGTGGTACCGATACTGTCGCAGAGCAGACTGAAAAACATGAGTGCATGCTTGTTTAGTTGCATCATCTTTAGGATCCAACTTGAACCTCATCTGTGAAAAAAGAATGTGAGTCTAAATAGGAGGAAGCTAGAAAGTATGGCACAGAGCAAGACAATATTACAAATTGTGATGAATAACATTACTTACGGATAAATGCTCAAGGAAGGTGTTAAACTGGGTATTGTCTTTCTCATTCCTGTACTGGATCCATGTAGGGAAGGATTAAGATAGATATTGCGCAAACTTGGGAAGGTCTTCATCGAACCACCGGTAGGATTGAAACAACGAATAAATTAATATGCGGACATAGGAAAAGGAATCTTGAACGAACCACCGTAAGAATTTAAAATGAATGAAGAAAAGAGAACGAATCACCGTAAGAATTAAAGAGCGCGCGAAAATATTCAAGGGAATTTGATACACAAGAACGAAGAGATCACGAGCTGATTAGATGATACTTGAATGATGCACCGGTAAGATTTGGAGAACAAGAGCTGAATGTTGAAAACGAATAAATCTTCTGAAATGATGGCCTTCGGAGAATCAAACTGAAAAGACTCATGAATTGCTCCGGATGGGTATGAAAAGAATTCTCACAATTGAAAACAACTATGAGAGGATGGCATAAGCTAGAACTATGAATCTTCAAGAGAACGGATAAGATTTGGAGGAAAAACTCTTCTTCGGTCTTCAAATGTTGAGAATGATGACGAGAAACACCACCATGAATTTATGAGGCACTCCGGAACCATGAAGAATAGAAAGGTTGAATCAACAATGAAAGAATTTGAAAGATCTTGGAGAAAGACATATGACTGATGATAACTCATTCTTACGTCAAACTTTGCAAAGAATTTGAGAATAACTCCGGAAAAATTAGAAGAGTCAGGTAAGATCCTGGGGAAAAACCTGTGGGTTAGGGCCCACTCAAAAGAAACACCGTTGAAATGATTACTTGAAAAGGAGATAGCACCGGTTGAATGATTACCTCGCTCTGATACCAACTTGTAACACCCACGATGCGGCTATATCTCCCACGTGTCGAGGCACGACTTAGAGGCATAACCGCATTGTGGTTTTGTCGCAAGAAGGGTCATCTTCACACAATCCCATGTAATGAACAAGAATGGGATAAAGAGTTGGCTTACAATCGCCACTTCACACAATACATAAATAAATCATACATCAATCAGAGTACACACATAGGTCCGACTACGGAACCAAAATAAAAGAAGACAACCCAACTGCTAGATCCCCGATCGTCCCAACTGGGCTCCACTACTGATCAACATGAAAAGAAACAACACAACGGACAAGATCTTCATCGAGCTCCCACTTGAGCTCAGTTGCGTCACCTGCACTGGTATCATCGGCACCTGCAACTGTTTTGGAAGTATCTGTGAGTCACGAGGACTCAGCAATCTCACACCCGCGGGATCAAGACTATTTAAGCTTATAGGAAAAGATGGGGTAATGAGGTGGAGCTGCAGCAAGCACTAGCATATATGGTGGCTAACATACGCAAATGAGAGCGAGAAGAGGAGCAACGGAATGGTCGTCAACTAGTAATGATCAAGAAGTGATCCTGAACTCCTACTTGCGTCAAACATAACCCAAGAACCGTGTTCACTTCCCGGACTCCGCCGAAAAGAGACCATCACGGCTACACACGCGGTTGATGCGTTTTAATTAAGTCAAGTGTCAAGTTCTCTACAACCGGACATTAACAAATTCCCATCTGTCTCATAACCGCGGGCACGGCTTTCAAAAGATAATACCCTGCAGGGGTGTCCCAACTTAGCCCATTATAAGCTCTCACGGTCAACGAAGGATAAACCTTCTCCCGGGAAGACCCGATCAGTCTCGGAATCCCGGTTTACAAGACATTTCGACAATGGTAAAACAAGACCAGCAAGACCACCCGCTGTGCCGACAAATCCCGATAGGAGCTGCACATATCTCGTTCTCAGGGCACACCGGATAAGCGAAGCGTACAGGTACCAACGTAACCCAAGTTGCCAAGGGACGGTCCCGCACAGTGCTCTAGTTTGGACCAGCACTCAGAGGAACACTGGCCCGGGGGTTTAAATAAAGATGACCCTTGAGTCTGCACGACCCAAGGGAAAAAGGCATAGGTAGGCAAATGGTAAAACCAAGGTTGGGCCTTGCTGGAGGAGTTTTATTCAAGGCGAACTGTCAAGGGGGTCCCATAAATCACCCAACCGCATAAGGAACGCAAAATCAAGGACCATAACACCGGTATGACGGAAACTAGGGCGGCAAGAGTGGAACAAAACACCAGGCCTAAGGCCGAGCCTTCCACCCTTTACCAAGTATATAGATGCATTAATTAAGATAAGAGATATTGTGATATCCCAACATAAACATAATCCAACATGGAGCAATCTTCATCTTCACCTGCAACTAGCAACGCTATAAGAGGGGCTCAGCAAAAGCGGTAACATAGCCAAACAACGGTTTGCTAGGAAAAAGGTGGGTTAGAGGCTTGACATGGCAATATGGGAGGCATGATATAGCAAGTGGTAGGTAGCGCGGCAAAGCAATAGAGCGAACAACTAGCAAGCAAAGATAGAAGTGATTTCGAGGGTATGGTCATCTTGCCTGTGATCCCGCAAGGAAGAAGAACGAGTCCATGAAGAAAACAAATGGACGTAGACGAACGAATCCTCACAACTCCGGAACGAAACCAAAGCTAACGAGAGAAGCAAACCGGAAAGAAACAAACAACATAGTAAACAACCACCACATAAACATTGCATGATGCACAATCAAGTATGATGCATGTCCGGTTTAATGAGGCATGGCATGGCAAAGATTAATGACATGATGACATGATGCAATGCAAAAATAAAAGAGCAAGCACCAAAAGAAACACGCGGTGATCACGAAAATAAGGAAGTCTTCTGAAGCGTCGGTCTTGGGGCGTTACAGATACGTGCATGACACCTAACAACAATGGCTGTCTCTAATACTAACTTGGCTGACTCTGTAGCATCACATGGCCATTTTAAACCTGCCTCAAAATGGATCTCCATTCTTCCTCCTTTAGATTTTGTTAATCTATCAAGCATTATCCCTGATGTCTGTTTCCACTTGTGATGTGGTGCTAGTTCAACAACGAATATGGAAAGTGTTAGTGCACATCAAACTGTGAGAGTACATATAAAGGAGCATGCAACTGCAACTTTACTCGGTCAGGTACCGTCTTGGTGTTGATGCTCATGAGGTTCATTTGATCTTGCCAAGTCCTGTTGTGTCAGTAGTGCTTCGGAAGTAGTGTTAGGTGTGAATACAACTTGGGAACTGGCCAGTTCCGGAGCAAACGAACGAGTAACTCGTTGAGATGTTGGTACAGTTGAAGCGGATGCTGCAGCTAGTGGAGCAGGTGATACTGTGTTTGTAGATTTAGCCGGTGGACCTTGACCTTCTACTGCACTATAAGTACCAGCAGAATCTCGAGGGCAGATCCTTTTCTGTTTCACTGACGAGTAACAACATTCCCTACTATATTCTTTTCCTTGCTCATTTTTGACTTTGCCATGTCAAGGCATACCCACAACACAAAGGAATAAAATTTCTCTTCAGAACTCATTGATGCATGATACGGACAAGCAATACTTTGATGTAAGACAACCGCATGAGGATGGAATATGTAAGAAAAATAGGACGGCATGACATATTCAAAGCTACGATGTGTAAACTAAGCAGAAGGATTTTCAAGAAAATAGAAGTAATGCAAGCTAGACACCATATGAAAGATGCAACCAATATCACTCTGCCTAGTTAAAAGTGTCTCGTCATAAGTGGCATTTCGAAAAATTAGAAGCAGTACAATGTAGAAATCAATCCAAGATGCAACCACTATCAAACTGCCATGTTAAAAGCGTCCAATCATGAGTGACTGATGCGGGATACACAACAGCAGTACTTTGATGTAAGAACATGGTATGATTGATAGATGCAGTGTATTCTAGACACAGAAAGGCATGTCATATGCACATGTATAACATATAAACTCAGCAGGTGCAATTTAATCAAAATAGAAGAAATACAGGCTAGACAACATATGCAACATGAAACCAATTATCACACTGTCAACTTAGAGCAAGCATAGACTTGGTACTTCAACTTCATTAGCAGTAGCAGTGGCAAATCTAGAGAGTCTCTGTTTGCGTCGGTCCGGAGGACCACCAACATCCCCTAACTTACTCTTTTCCTTCCTATTTTCTGATATTGCCTTATGAAGTCAAAACCAAAAGAAGATGAATAAAATTAGCTCTGCATAACTGGTTGATGCATGATACAGACGAACACTACTTTGATGTAAGGCAAGCGCAGGATAGGAGGATGGAATATATACAAAAAAAGACATCATTGCATATTCAGACGTACGATAGGAGGATGGAATATGTATGAAAAACAGTAAGAAAAAGGCATTGCAACAAAATTAGAAGAAAGGAAAGCTAGGCACAATATGAACATGCAACCAATATCACTCTATCAGGTAAAAAGTGTCTTGTTGTAAGTGCCATTTCAAGAAATTAGAAGCAGTACAAGCTAGAAGACAATGCAAGATGCAACCTACATCACACTCCCAAGTTAAATGTGTCTTATGGGTAAGTGATCATTGCAGGTATAAGTTGTAAGCTACGCAGATGTAATTCAACAAAATCAGAAGCAATACAAACTAGACATCATATGAAACACGCAACCACATATAAGAGTTCCAAGTTAGAGCAAGCACCTGTGATGGTGGAGTAGGGGAGATGTGCTCATCATCTACACTTATGTTCTAGAAACAGGAACATGTGTCATATTAACAGGCATTATGTGTAAAGTAAGCAGATGCAATTCAACAAATTTAGAAGCAATACAAGCTAGACATCATACGCAATATGCAACCACATATAATAGTGCCAAGTTAGAGCAAGCACCTGTGATGGTGGAGTAGGGGAGATGTGCTCATCATCTACACAACTACGTTGACAGTCCAGCCTTGTGTTGTCTTGGGAATCTTGTTGGTAGGATGGCGGAGTAGAATCTATAGAGACCCTCTATTTGAGTTGCTCCGAAGGACCACCATCATCCACTGCTGGACTAATTTCCTTTAGTTGTATTGATTTTGCATTGTGAAGTCAAACCGATAAGAAAAAGGAATAAAATTCGCTCTTCAGAACTCATTCATGCATGATACTGACGAACACTACTCGGATGAAAGGCAAACACATGATACGAGGAGGGAATATGTACGAAAAATAGGACGGCATGACATATTCACACCTATGATGTGGTAACTAAGCAGAAGGCATTTCAACAAATTAGAAGCACTGCAAGCTAGACACCATATGAAAGGTGCAACCAATATCACTCTGCCAAGTTCAAACTGTCTGGCGTTTCAACAAATTAGAAGCAGTACATGCTAGAAATCATATGCAAGACACAACCAATATCAAAGTGGCGACTTAAAGGTGCCTTATCATAAGTGACTGATGCGGGATATGCAAGAACAGTAGTCTGATGTAAGAACATGGTGTGATCAGATATAGTATGTTCTAGAAACAGGAACACGTGTCATATTCACAGGCATTATGTGTAAAGTAAGCAGATGCAATTCAACAAAGTTAGAAGCAATACAAGCTAGACATCATACGCAACATGCAACCACATATAATAGTGCCAAGTTAGAGCAAGCACCTGTGATGGTGGAGTAGGGGAGATGTGCTCATCATCTACACAGCTACGTTGACTGTCTAGCCTTGCGTTGTCTTGCGAATCTTGTTGGGAGGATGGCGGAGTAGAATCTATAGAGACCCTCCGTTTCAGTTGCTCGGAAGGACCACCATCATCCAATGCCTTACCAATTTCCTTCCGCTTTATTGATTTTGCATTGTGAGGTCAAACCGACAAGAAAAAGGAATAAAATTTGCTCTTCAGAACTCATTCATGCATGATACTGACGAACACTACTAAAGGCAAAGTCATGATACGAGGATGGAATATGTACGAAAAACTGGACGGCTGGACATATTCACACCTATGATGTGGTAACTAAGCAGAAGGCACTTCAACAAATTAGAAGCACTGCAAGCTAGACACCATATGGAAGGTGCAATCAATATCACTCATCAAACTAGAAGCACTACATGCTAGAAATCATATTCAAGACGCAAACTAATATCACACTGCCAACTTAAAGGTGTCCCGTTATATGTGACTGACGCAGGATACACAAGAAGAGTAGTTTCATGTAAGAACATGGTGTGATAGACAGATATAGTATGTACCAAAAACAGGGAAGCGTGTCATATTCACACGTATCATGTGTAAGCTAAGCAGATGCAGTTTACACTAATTAGGAGCAATACAAGCTAGACACCATATGCAACATGCATCCAGATATCACACTTCCAAGTTAGAGCAAGCACCTTGGATGGTGGAGTAGGGGAGCGGAGACTTGGAACTTGTAATACACTAGCTGTACATGGTGAATCCGTACAAATGCTCTGTTTACGTTGCTGCAGAGGACCACCATCATCGCCTTCCTTACTCTTTTCCTTACTCTTTTTTTATTTTGCCTTGTCAAGTCAAACCCACAAGAAAAAGGAATAAAATTTGCTCTTCAGAACTCATTGATGCATGATACTGACGAGCACTACTTTCATGTAAGATAGCCGCATGATAGGAGGATGGAATATGTATGAAAAACAGGACGGCATGACATATTGACATGTATGATGTATAAATTGTAAACTAAGCACAAGGTGTTTGAACTAGTTAGAAGCAATGCAAACTAGAAACCATACGAAAGATGAAACCAATATCACTCTGCCAAATTAAAAGGGTGGCCTAACAAATGTGTTTGACCAAATTAGAAGCAATACATCGCAACAGGCTAGAAATAATATGCAATATGCAACGAATAAAGGTGTCTCATCGTAAGTGATTGATGCAGGATACACAAGAGAGGTAGTTTCATGTAAGAACATGGTTAACACATAGACGTAGTGTGTACCAAAAATAGGAAGGCATGTCATATTCATAGGTATAATGTGTAAACTAAGCAGATGCAATTTACCCTAATTAGAAGCATTACAAGCTAGACACCGTATGCAACATGCAACCACATATCACACTGCGAAGTTAGAGCAAGCACCTGCGATGGTGGTGTAGGGGAAGTGCGGTCTTCAAGTACAGAGCTACGTTCAATATCTTCATTTAGGCTTGTTATTTCTTGAGAATCATGTGGAGAGGATGAAACTGCACTCTTTATAAGAGTAGCGCGTCTCATACTAACCCACGGGCGTGACTGTCTCATCATAAGCGATAGATGCAGGATACACAAGAACAGTAGTTTGATGTAAGAACATGGTGTGATAGGCAGATGTAGTATGTACCAAAAATAGGAAGGCGTGTCATATTCACATGTATAATGTGTAAGCTAAGGAGATGCAATTTAACAAATTAGGAGCAATACAAGCTAGGCACCATATGCAACATGCAACCAGATATCACACTGCCATGTTAGAGCAAGCACCTGGGGTTGTGGAGTAGGGGAGATGAGATTTGGAACTTGCACTGCAGTAGGAGTAGCAGGAGAATCTGCAGAGATCATCTGTTTCGGTTGCTCCAGAGGACCACCATCATTCCGTGCCTTCGTCCTTTTAGATTTTGCCTTGTCAAGTAAACACACAAGAAAAAGGAATGAAATTCGCACTTCCAAATTCGTTGATGCATGATACTGACGAACACAACTTTTATGTATGGCAACCACATTGTAGGAGGATGGAATATGTACGAAAAACGCTAAGCAGAAGGCATTTCAACAAATTGGAAGCAATGCAATCTAGACACCATATGAAAGATCCAACCAAAATCACTCTACCAAGTTAGATGTGTCTCATTATAAGTGGCACTTCAACAAATTAGAGGCAATACATGTTTGAAATGATATGCAAGATGCAACCAATATTACACTGTCAACTTGAAGGTGTCTCGTCAGAAGTGATTGATGAGGGATACACAAGAAAAGTAGTTTGATTAAGAACATGGTTAATAGAAAGACGTAATATGTACCAAAAACAGGAAGGCATGTCATATTCACAGGTATAATGTGTTAACTAAGCAGATGCAATTTACCCTAATTAGAAGCATTACAAGGTAGACACCATATGCAACATGCAACCACATATCACACTGCCAAGTAAGAGCAAGCACCTGCGATGGTGGTGTGGGGGAATTGCGGTCATCAACTAGAGAGCTACGTTGACTATCTTCATTTAGCCTTGCTGTTTCTTGAGAATCATGTGGGGAGGATGACACTGCACTCTTTAAACGAGTAGCGCGTCTCACAGTAACCCACTGGGGTGACTGTCTCATCATAAGTGATTGATGAGGGATACAAAAGAGCATTAGTTTGATGTACGAACATGGTTAATAGACATATGTAGTATGTATCAAAAACAGGAAGGCATGTCATTATCAAAGGTATAATGTGTAAAGTAAGCATGATGCAATTTAACCAAATTGGAAGCAATACAAGCTAGACACCATATGCAACATGCAACCACATTTGACAGCGCGAAGTTAAAGCAAGCACCTGGGATGGTTGTGTGTGGCAATTGAGATCATCAACTGCAGAGCTACGTTTACTGTCTCCATCTGCTGGCACTGCACCCTTTAGAGCGCTGAGACGCTTAGTGCTTATCTTCAAATTACACTAGAGCGACTTCTGTCTTTTCTTTTTTGTATTCATCAACACTGCGTCAGAGTCTGAAATACCCATGCATAAAAAACAATAGTGTGAGTATGGGTGAAGTGTGTGCACAAGTAGTACAATGTAAAGGTAGCAGATAGCAGGTCGGTGAGAAATAAATGACGGGAGACATATGATAGCTCTACAACATGCATGACAGACGAAATTACTAGATTCTAGGATTTTGAAATATGAGCACAGGGATGGCTGGTAAATGGAGATGCTCCTCCAGCACACCACAAGGTGTGGTCCTATGAAAATAACAGTCGACTGAAAAAAATAGGTCAGTCCATTTTTTCTGCACCGTCCGATGTACAAAGAATGGGCAGATCGCCTTCCTCTACCTCCAGCTAGTCAGTATTACGATCTTCCTCGAAACGCGAGCGACCACCGGCCCAATCCCCTGCCTCCGCCCTTCCCTCGACCTCACTGCACCGCCGTGCTTGGCACCCCCCGGCCATCCCTTCAAGCCCCGCCGACCTCCAGATCGGGCGCAAGCAGCTCCTGTGCCCCACACCCATATGATAGACACCGATGTGCCGCTTCCCCGGCGAACAGGCAGACTAGGTGCTCCGCGCGCCTAAGCGGGTGCTGCTTCTTTTAATTGCAATTCGACTGACCCTGAATTGAAATCCAGGCGGGCTACTGACCTCTAGCAAAGGTGAAATAGTAAATGGGAGGAAACCTTGTGCATTTAGTATCACGAAGAAGATGCAGTACGAAGCGCTCAACTAGTTTCTTTCGTGGGATGAATATGGCGTGAGCAGAGACGTAAGATTTGCACGAATAAGGGAAGAGGAGTACCTCTTTCTGCTGGCAGTGTTGTGCCCTTCTTCTGTTTTTCCAACGATCTTCTTGTGGTTCGCTGGAAATGAGAAGTTGTAGAGGACGGTGGAGCCTTGGACGAACCCATGGCCAAGTTGTTGAGTGTGGTGCGGTGGCCATCGGTCGGCGGCGGGGAACCAGATCCGAGGCGGCGAATGACGGCGTAGCGGGAACAGCTCCGGTGCGGTGGACGGTTGCGACAGTGGAGTGGCAGCGGTGAGGCGCAGGACGGCGTGGTCGAAGTGGTTCTGGTACGGCACACGTTGGCGTCAGCGTCGTGCAGGCAGCTCATCCTTGGCTTCAGCTGCTAAGTCCTTGAGGGCGTAGCGGTTGCGTTTGTGTTGGATGAAGACGTCGGGGTACCGGCTCCGGCGTGATGGAGGTGGGCGGCGGTGGATTGGGCGCGATGGGGTGGAGGATGGAGGAGGCTGCGGTTTCGCGGCTGGTGGAGAGGGCGTTTTGGCGCCCACGGAGTATGAATGGGGAAACGGAGGGAGGGAGAACTAAGGGTGAATAGTGTTTTGGTTTGGGACGCGCTTGTTCGAAATTTGGGGAAAGTTACAAACTTTGCCCCCATCTAAAATTTTAGACATATTGCGGGTTCGGGGTAGGACAGTAATCTCAGGTGTCCCAAATGGTGGGCGGGATAGATCTCGGCCGAGCGCATGTGTGTTTAGGCGCCCACGGCGTATGAATGGTTCTCAGAGGCGGTTGAGATTAGCGTCTTGGTGAAGTTACAAACCTACCCCGGTTTAGACCTTTGGACATCGGGCCGATAGGCTACACGTGCCAGAGTCAGGACAGTAATTTCCTACCACGAAACATTAGTCTCGCGCGGTTTCGGGTGACCAGAGGCTTATTTGGCGCTTCGTTCAATATTTGGGAGCAGAAGCATTAACGTTTTCGGTTCTCTTGAATTGAACTTTCAGGATTTGTCAAACTTCACAAATCTTTACTCTTGAAAATCCTAAAACTACGATTATTGTGGAATGGAGGGGGTACATTTGAATATGCATTGTACACGAGTATATATTAAAAAATATGCAACTTACCTCAGTTCATGCATGGTTCCAGATATAATCTCCTTGGTTGCAAAAAAATAGTTAGACATGCGTATGAATATATAGCATGTTCAAACGCACAACAAAGATTGATGCCCCCTTTTAGATCTGATTTACAAATGCCATTATCTCGGGTTCAAATAGATGAATGCACTTCCTATGAATTCGAATCTTCGAAACCCCCTTTATGTTGAATTCAACATGTATTCTATTTCGTAGCTAGCAATTTGGAATGTATCCATGTAAGTGACAAATGTATAAAGTGCTTCACACTAACAACATGGAGTGCACTAATTAATGTTTATATATGAATTGCAAAAGCAATGCATTGCCTGTATTTCAAACCGCTCTCACTCTATGGATCGATAATATGAAATAAACACATGCACATGCTAGAATTCAATAGAGTATGGGTGTCTGATAGACCGATTTTCGTTCATACGCAAATTGCAAAATTCATGATCTCATCCCAAAATAATAATGCCATTTATATTTTAATTTAATGCGTAGAACCGCCTTTTACACGTAGATGCACTATGCCTCGGCCCGTTCTCACAAACGTGCTATATATCTCTCTATCTAACGCATAAGTGCACACACTTTATATACATCGGCATTTCTCTTCACACATGCTCACAATCTCTCCCGGGGTGTCGGGGTGTCTCACGCACACACTCTCTTGTATCTCTCTCTCTCTCTCTCTCTCTTTCTGACTACTATGTACCACTCTTTTCACTAATCTCAGTTGGAAAACACTATTTCTCTCACATGCATATATACACACGCACGGTCTCTACTAGCCCTCTATACGCACATATATGTGCCTACGTGTCTCCCGCACGCACATTATCTTTAGGCCTCTCTCTTAGTAGTTGGCAGATATGATTCCATCAGATCATTCGGTAGGATATCCCTGACTGTTAGGCTGGATGGTAATACGAGGCAAAGTTTTACCCAAGTTCGGACCCTTGCAGTTGAGGAAAAAGCCTACTCCTGGTACTATATATTAGTGATAGGGGTGTGTACAAAGTACACATGAATACCAGGCATTGTGCGTGTGTGTATACTTTCGACGAACTAGCCCCCAGGCTTCTATAACATACTCGGGGCCTAGGGTTACAAATCATATATAGTCGGCTTATCACCAGTGGGGATAGAGTCCTCCACGACTCTGGTAGCTTCGTGTTGTACGCCGAGTCCTCCACATGGGTCTTCGTATAATGCGTCTCGGTCCAACCTATGTGGCGCAGGATGGAACCGACCCATGAGTCCTCATGTTGACCCACCACAACTAGAAATGATGTGCCCACCCCAACTAGAAATGATGTGCCCACCACACCACACACGCAATCGGCCACTAAGAAAATAAGCATATACAATAGTACAATGTTATACATGAGAGTTAATTGCATGGTGCATCCAAAAATATTTGTTCTGCATTGTTAATGTTTATATTTTCTCCTAAAATATTAGTCACGGGAAAGATAAACGAAGGTCATATCTCTCCTTGTCTCCACCGGACACCCCCTCTTTCTACACCACTTTCACGTACGCACACAAACTATCTCTCGGCCCTCTAAAAGTATGCATGCCCATGACACATTCACGCGTGACGGTCACTGTATTTCAAGCGAAAGCACTATACGGTCGTTGGACTTCAGAATATGCTCATTACGGTCACCGTATACATTTTCGTGGTGATCATTCGGTATCTAGCTCATGATACGTCTCCGTATTTTGTTGATGACACTGGCGGACATTGTATTTGATGCGTGCTCCGTATTTTGTTGACGACACTTACGGTCATTGTATTTGAAGCGAAAGCACGATATGGTCACTGGACTTCAGAATAAGCTCATCACGGTCAGCACATACATTTTGTGGTGCTAACCAACCTGTGGTTGGATGGTTAGGAGGACAGTGGTTTCTCGAGCCCACCAGGGTTAAAGTCCTGGTGCTCGCATTTATCCTGGGTTAATTTCTGTATTTTTCCGGCGATGTGCGTTCAGTGGGATGAGATGTTCCACTCAACTACGAGGCACCTATGGTGACTCCGTAAAATCTCAAGATCATATGCTGGCTCACTCTCTCGAAGGTGCTCATAGGGGTAGGTTCTGCATGTGTGCGCTTATAGCGGTGAGTGCTTGTGCGTATATATGAGCGCTTGCGTCTGTACCGTGTTAGAAAAATACATGTCGTGATTATACGGTCACTGGCTCACCCGTACAACTCCGTATTTTGTTGATGACACAATCAATTGACCAGTCAAATGTTCCACGTGGTGCAACTAGTGTTGCACCATCCGGGCGCGTAACCGTGGGGCCCACCTGTCAGCGCGTATATGAAAGAAAGAAATGGTAGTTTGAGTCTGTACTGTGTTAATAAAATACATTTAGGGTGATCATACGGTCACTAGCTCACCATACAGCTCCGTAATTTGTTGATGACACGACCAATTGACCAGTCAAACAGTCCACATTCAGCAGCGCACATTACCATAGGGCCCACCCGTCAGCGCGTATATGAAGGACAGAAATGGTAATAAATTAGTGGTCGATGGGGATTAGAAGTCTTGAGACCTCTGGTTGGCAGTCGCTAGCGGTGGGGGGCGCAGTGATTGGGCGGCGGCGTGGGGATCGCCGGAGAAAAAGCTCGGCGCGGGGGGGCCTAGAGGGATGGCCGGGGCGGCGGCGGACCGGTGGTGGGGAGTGGTTTCAGGGCAGGCGGGGCGGCATGGCCGCGCGGGCCGGCCACGGGCGGCGGCGGCCGGCAGTGGTTGGTGGCTGAGGGGGTGGAGGTTGAAGATAAACTACAGGCCCTTGATTTCGTATCCAACGGCTGGAAAATCTACTGACCAGAGATGAAAAAGTCAGTCGACTGACGTGTAGCCTCACCTCGCACGTACACATGCACGCATGCAACACTCGCACGCATGCAGGCGTGCAACACTGACACGTACAAATAACAAACACACGCACGCATGCAGGCGTGCAACACTGCCATGTACACATGCACTCACGAACACACGCACGTACACACACATGCATGCAACACTGAAACGTACACATGCACGCACGCAACACTCGCACGCCTGCATGCACACCGCACATGACGCAAGACACACGCTCAACCTATACGTGCACGCACCCTTTGTTAAGGACATGGATTGTTACGGGTATTAATCAATCTTATCTTTTTTGCAAGGTTTAATCAATCTTATCTGTGATAAGCAGAACATTGATGTTTGCAGCGGTTTTTATGAATCACAACGTATCGAACGGGCTATCAACGTATATATGAAAATTTTAAAATTCTCTTACATTATATAGTAGGCTTATCTAGATGAAATAGATGATGTCACACTCAATGAACAATCATCGGTGTATGAAATGCCCGCTTCTGACCGCCCTGGCCCACCAAAAGTTCCTCTGCCATGCGCTGCCTGCGTTGGGTCACTGACATGCAGGCCATCTACCCAAAGAGCCCACACGTCAGTGGAAGAACGGCGCGGTGTCGTACGTCAGAGTCGAGGGCGCCACTCGATGCACACCTGGCTGAACACGCCTCCTTGCCGCATTCAAACGCCTCCATGAAACCCGTGTGGAAGCCGAGAAACCCACTCTGGACACACGTCCGTTCATGACCGGGCCGACATTAAACACAAGGCCAGCCGAGCTCCTCCCGTCCGCCATCTAATTAATCTCCTATTTAAATGAGGCCAAACGCCGGCCAGAATCGCACCCCTCCGCCGCTCCCCTATCTCCTCCTTCACCATTTTGTCCACTCTTACAATGGCTTACGAAGAGCAGTTATCCCGCATCCAAGCCGGCTTGGTGGCCTGCCGAGACCGCCGGATACGAGCTATGCAGCTCGCTGATCCACCTCCCTCCCCTCACCCGACGGAGCCAGTTGTCGCCCCAAGCTGCCGCGCAGTTCAGCAACTCGCCGCTCCAGGCCAGCTCGACGAGGAGCGGCGCACGGGCATCATCGCTGCCGTCCACGCTGCCGCCTCGTACCGCGTCTCCCGTGTCTATGACCGCGTCTCCTGTTTTTGTGGCCGAGACTCCCATGCCGGCGACCGTGCCATGCAAGCAGAGACATAAGCCGGGTGCGTGGAGAGCGACGAGTCGGTGGCCAGCGCCTCCGCGTCCGCCGCCATCATCGAGGATAAGTAGAACACGGGAGGTCGCCTCCGCTTGGGTCCCATGAAGGCCACCGCGGAGGCAACGCAGGTGTCTTGCCAGATCCTTTTGTTGCGAGGACCTTCGTCGACCCCGCATGGGCTCCATGGAAGCGGAGAAGCCCCCTTCCACCATCATCTTGGGCATCAGCCAACCATATCAGTTGGGCAGCGAGGAAGCGAGCCGTCTTTTGCGCTGAAGCATATACCTCCAGGACTCCCGGCAGTCCGGTGATCGTGCTGCCGGACATGAGGAACACAAATGGATCGGCGGGCGACCATTTAGGCCAGGTATTATATACCTGTGCTGTCCAGAACTAGCACCGCTTAATTGATTTGAATGTAATGAAATCCATCATGTTCGTATGAAAATCCGGTATTTTATATGAATTCCGTCATTGTTTATGAGAAATATCGCCGTGTTTGCATGAATTTCGTCCGGTTGGTTGAGTTGCTGTCAGAATGTGTGTGGCTACGGTTGGATAGCGTAATATGCGGGTCGCCGGTTGGTATGCGGCCGGCTCGGGCGGCGTGGTGGGACAAAAAAAGCACAACTCGTTTGAGCTCGTCTCCAACGTGTGCGCTAGAGGATGCATGAGCACCCGAGCCATTCCTCGTTCATCGGTGGCAAAGGCACCGGTGGACAAAAGGGTCGTCAATATTTTGGCTACCCCGGGAAAAATCCAAACAACCCCTCCCAGCGGATTCAAATCCCTCGTTCGCCGTGAAATTTTGCCATGTGTTGTTTTCATGGACTAGCAAGATGCCCGTGCATTGCACGGAACATCAAGATGCATTTTTTTACAAAACACCTGTTGTGATTGACCCATGCAGGAGTAATCCCATGTGTAAAAACTAAGGGAACTAATGATATCTCAAGAATTTTATCGGAAAAATGGTATCTCGAGAATTTCATCAAAAAAATGATATCTCGAGAAAGATGAGAGATAAGGTGAGGAGGAGTGGGGCGTGGTGGTGACTGGCGGTCGGTCTGGGTGGAGGCTTGGGGATGGACGGCGCATTATGTCTAGGTTTGTATCTCTCTCACACACACCCACGTAGGTGGGGGACGTGCACGAAGAGAAGAGGTGCACGCACGGCGCACGTACTCCCGTCTCTTTCCCAACCACACCCGCGCGGGTACACGGTGGAGCTCATTTCTGTACAAAAAGGCAGCCCACGTGGTAATTTGACACGTGTACTGGTTGTCCACTTGATAGAGGACCGTCTACCACGGGTGAACAAACAAATTGCGACTTGACGCGTCATGTGGGGCCTACCTTAGAGGCAAGGTTCTATACACTCGAGATGCTCTGTACGTATTACTTTTGATGTGTCCCGTCAACTCGCAGAACAAGGAGAAGCTTGCTTACTACGCCGTCTCCCCCGCCCATAGGCGCGGTGGCTCGCAGGACGAGGTGAAGCTTGCTTACTACTCCTAGAAACTACCTCCGTCCTGGTTTATTGGTCTCCATTATATATTGTGTCAAATTTTTACTATAGATTGAACTAACAAAATGTTCGTGCATGTTACCAAAAATTATATCATTGAAAACTATGTTGAAATACGAATCCAAGAATATAATTTTTGTTGACATGCATTAATATTTTGTTAGCTAAATATTTGGTCAAAATTTGGCACGAACTACAAAGGTGGCCTATAAACCAGGACATAGGTAGTAGTACTACGCCTTACGCCCGCTCCCTCGCCCACGCGCGCGATGGCTCGCAGGACGAGGAGAAATTTTTACTACTCCCTCCGTTTACTCCTTGTCCCTACGTTGGTTAGAGAGATTATCATATTGTTTGGAATATATGTCTTTTAGTAGTACTCCCTTCTTTCCAGTTTATGGCTCAATTTCCTTGGAGTAGTATATAGGAGTAGTACTACTACAGCAATTTCCTTGGAGTCCGTGGTGCAGCAAGCTACCCTAGGCTATGTTACTACTCCCTCCTTTCCAGTTTATGGCTCAATTTCAAAATCTCTCCAACCAAGGTAGACAGTGAGTGGCGGAATTAATTTCGTTGTTTGCACAAGTAATGTACGCTCTTTTTTCTCAAGAAGTTATGTTTACCGAGGCATTAATTAGAACGAATGCATGCATGATCACTAAATTTCCATGAACTTCTACATGCATTGGTGAGTTTTCTCTTGACAATGCTTGCATCGGGTGATTTAACGCACCTCGAAATCCAACATGTGATGGTACTAGTACTAGTAGAATTGAGACTTATAAAACAAAAAAACAATTTTTTTAGACGAGCCCTATAAACCGGAAAGGAGGGAGTAGTAAGTAGTATACTACCTCCATAGTGGGTACGTACTCCGTAAAATCAGATTTTCCCAAAACTAAGTCGCTCAACCTTTATTTGCTTGTTTTCCTTCCTGCCTCGTAGCCTCGAATAGACTATGCCAAACTTCCCTGCCTGTCGTGCGGGAAAAGATCAGCCCTCGCCTTTTTTTAGTCCGGGTTTGTATTGATGGATCACACGAAGCAGCAAAAACCAAGCCGTGTCTTGTACTCCTCTGTCAACGCTCGCTTTCATGAATTCCGTACTTCCTCTTGCCGACATGTGGGCATATAGCAACCGGGTCGACGTGTCATGCACCAAATAACAGTGCAGAACGGCAGGGGGACGCACCCCAGTCGTACCGCCCAGTAGTAGTAATGAGCAATGAGATGTCAAATCATAATGTCGCACCTTCCCAGAAGGACGAAGCAACCATTATTTCACACTTCGCTTCGCCATCATCTCCTTCAAGAAAACCACGTAGTATTGCTTCTGCCATTGTTCTGCCTCAAGAGGGACACGCGCATCGCCTTGGTACATCATGACACGTGGGACCGCATGACAGGCCATGCTCCCCCGCCCATCGCTCGGTAAAATCACCTCATTTTTACTACTTCCTCCGTATCGGTTTACAGGGCATGCACGTCGTTCTAGGTTGAGAATTTAACTGGCTATATATGTGATGAACCGTATATGTTTAGAAACTACATCCGCTTAAGAATCCAATGATATACTTTTTGTGACATAGTAACTCATATTTAGTTAGTCAAATGGATGACCTAGAACTACGTGCACGCCCTATAAACCGAGACGGAGAGGGTAGTACAGTACGTATCTTTTTAGATCAATATAGTCGGGATTCACCAAGGAGCAAAACCAAGTGGTAGGCTGCTCCTGTCGTGTTGGCGTAGCAACTCAAGCAGGGTCAGTCCGCACACGAAATGGCGACACACTTAACAGGACCCCTTTGGCCGACATGTGGCTCATCCACCATCTTGTTCCACGTGCGATGCACCAAATTACAGTTCGGAGCAGCGGTTGGACTTGGAGGCACCCCGGTCGTAGCGCCGCAGTAGTAGTAAATGAGCGATGAGGGGTCAAATCACAAAGCCCCACCTTTCCCGCATTAAGCTGGACGGACGAAGCAACCATCATTTCACTCTAGGGCGCAAGAGCATAAAGAAAACAGATAATCAATGATGCATGCGGCAGCTACCTAGGGCACCCTAGGGTAGGGGCCTCCACTACAAATCCATTTTTAAGCGCCTCCACTACAAGTCCGCTTCTCCCTCGTCCTCTTGAAGAAAACCTATGATGCGTGCGGCGGTAGGGTTTGCAGGAGTACTGCGGCGTGCGAGGCCATGTCGTAGTAAACGGGAGAGGGATTGAGTTCGAGTCGACGCCTTAATATGTGTGGGCCGCTTGGTTTTACGAGAACGAGGCATCATTTTGGGTTCGGGGACCAGTGGAGATATACGTACATACAAAAAATTGTGGACGTAGGTTCGACCGAAAGGCAATGATGCATGGCCCCTGCATTTTGATATACCCGCGACCGCGTGAAATTTGCTACTCTGCTAAAAACTAGTAAGGTACACATGCATTGAATGCATGAGATTTGGAAACCAAATTATGAATAAATACACACTATAGCATGTAAAGCTTTGAGTCATATATGCATGATGTAGATGTTCGTTTAGTTCTTATAGTTAATCTCATTCAAAATCAATTAGTTTTATAAAAAGGGTGCATTTTAAAGCATAAAGTAAAAAACAAATAATGGAAATTCATTTAGAAAAAAAAGTTTGGGCAATTATGATACGGAAGATTCTAGAACAAAGGAGAAGTGCTTGTGTTTTGGGAAAGCATGCACGGCCCACATCTCTTATTGGTTGATATGTCACGAAACAAGAAATGAGGAGGGAGTTAATGTACCATGCCAAACTGTATTGGGATTATTTGGTTTTCGGAAGATGATTTACACACCTTGACGGTGGGAGTACAAAGAGAAAAAATGAATTACAGTTAAAAGAATGGCATTTCTAACAGAAAAGTGAATGTGAACTACATATGTGTGCACGTGACCAGCACATACATTGTCAATGCAAAATTTAATGCAAGAAATAACTTATGAGTAACATGCACGAATTGATGATGTGGTGCTTGCATGCATAGAGTAGAAAAACAATGTGATTTATGACTTGCATGCATGACGTGTTCTTGTGCCATAGTTGCATGTCTAGGAAAAAAGCTACTAGTGCGTTGTACTAGGTATTTAGGAATAGAAGATGTATACATGGAAGTTGTAGGGAAAGAGATGACATGTATCTCAATTCCCATGAGTAGGGATTGGAAAAGAGATGTCATTTGGTTCACATCATAGGAACTTTTCTATTGAATCTAGAGATGACATGTATCTCAATTCCTATGAGGAGGGATTAGAAAAGAGATGTCATTTGGTTCACATCATAGGAACTTTTCTATTGAATATACGCTAATGTTTATTTTTCTTTGAAATTATGGGAGTATATGAATCCATTCATATGAACGAAGTGGCTCTAAAGCTATAAAAATGATATCATGTTTATTTCCTTTGAAATGTGGAGTATATGAATCTATTCCTATGAACCAATTGGCTCTAAAGGAAAAAATCCTATAAAAATCATATCATATAGAGTTCCTATGATATTCCTCCACACCAAAGGATGGTTGAAATTGCTGCAGGTGATACGACGGTCTTTCTTTGTAGACTCCTCCCCCATCTTTATAGTTACCTCTCGAAGATGAATGAAATGATATATACTGGGTATTCTATATGTGCATTTTGGTACACGAAAACTCGGTAAAAGTTTGCGAGGTTCGAATTTTCAATAAAGCTATATGCACTGCATTTTGGAACGGAGGGAGGAGCATACGGCAGTTGCTAACACTCACGTGGAAGATTTGTGTGTAGGAGGAGTGGCTGTTCTGTTAAATGACATGGCAAAACTGACACTGTCGGATGCCGATCTAACGGTTCTTACGGCGTTCGTCAGGAAACGGCTTGTGGCGAACGTTTGTCGGATAATGATTTACGGACACATGCATTGCATTGATACGTGCCCCCTCTCTCTCACGCACACACGCACCCTCACGAGTCACGACTCTCCCGAGTCCTCTCGCACCCACCGTCTATCTGCAGGTAGACGTCACACACATATGTGCTCTTCACACCCTACCCTCAGAACTTCTAAAAAACAAAAGACGTCGCGCACCTTTTATTTTAGCTCACACGTCACACACTTATACTATTACTCTTGTGGCGAACGTTCTTTGGGCATAGTATATTGTACTCTCACGAAAAGAAGCGGTGCACGCACGCACTAGTTCTCTCACACCCACTCGCGGGTACACGTAGGAGCGCATTTTTTGAAGCTGGTACAACAAAATCACTCCACTATATATATAAGCAGGAGCCTTAGCGCTTGCTTTACTAGGGTTCCTCTCTTTCACTCTCTCATGCTCTCCAGATCTAAGCAAGACATAGGTGGCCACACTCTCTCTCTGCTCACGGCTGGTCACAAATCCGGCCGGACCACCTCGACCGGGGCAGGGGTGTAGGTGCATCGTTCACGCTGTCGTCGGCGGCGAGGGAGGAGACCAACGGCTGCCCGCGCGTCCCGATCGGCGGCCGTGCCGTTCTCTCCGAGAGAGCGCCGGCTCGGGAGGGCCTCCGACCCCTTCTTCCTCCCTGCGGTATTGTGGCCAAGATGCGGCCTCCCGACGCCGTCTTTGCCACATGCCGACGACCCTCAGGTATATATTCCTTCGAAACCTGCCTTGCTCTACTGCCCCAGCTCCCCACGTGGCTGCGTGTGGATCTTTTTCTACTTCCGTCGGCTGTTCCAAAGCCACCTAGACTTTTACTATTATTAGAGGTAAAGCTAGTTCATACAGTCGAATCTAAGAGTTGGTTCAAACAGGGAAGAAAGTGGGAAAGCTGTAGCATGAATCTAGGACTTGGTTCTAAGAGGAAACGGGGGAAAGTAGTAGATACTGGCTACCCAACCGGTCTATTGGTTGAAAAGGCGAAGAAAGTATGGTGGATGGCGAAGGGTGGGGGGAAGTGGACCTGTCTCTTGGTTGAAAAAGGAAAGAAAGTGAGGGGTGTTGGGGGACAACGCAAATGAGAATGAGCAGGTCTAGATTTCCTGTGCTCACATAGGAAAATGTCGCCGAGGAGATAAAAAATGGGACAAATGCAGACATGCTGCCTGAGTGTTTGCCGCTCTCGGCAACCACATCTGCCTCACCACTTTATGCCCCTGCTGTCCCTACGCCCATATCGCTACCGTTAATGTAAAATCACATGAAGCATTAAGCAATGCCACCTAATGTCACTATAAGTAATGGTCTAGTGCCGTCGATAAATTGAAGCAATGCCACCACCATTTTATGAAGTGCTTCCGTCTTGCTTTATTTCCCATGAATTGTGTTGTTGCAGTTACACTTAAATCTCACACCGCTAACATTACTTCATCCCAGTTGAACTGCACAAATTTGATTGCACATTTACTGACCATGTGCTACTCTCATGACAATAATACTAATGCTATTGTTCTGCATGTTAATTTAGTGGCAGTGTTGATGTGATGTGATGCTACTTACTTAAGGGCACTTTCATACTGCCAGTCTAGTGCCAATTATAATACAATAGATGTTGTTGTTAATCATACGCCACTGCAAATATTTGTCACTGTTTAAATAACCGTATTTCGTATTTGCACAAACAGGGATGTCTGTCTCCATATCGTTTCTATCTTCCCAATCAAAAGTACACACCTCAGTTTAGTACAACTGCACAAAGTGAGATGGCTATTCCTAGATATCGTCCTCTAACCACCAGTATTCCAGGTATTACTACATTGGTAGTAACTAGGTAGAATGACCAACGTAATCTAAAAGAAGCTGATTCATTCGTTTTACTTCCTGATTGCAGTGCAGGGACGAGCGAAAACAACTGCATCCTAGTCCGGAATTCACTTTCTACGAGGTGATCCATGGACCGAGGACTAGCTGGCACGGCTGCACGGAGGTTTTTGGGACAGGTGCGTCGACAAGAGGCATTGTGGTCTGCTTATTTATGCAAATAGCGGTTCTTAAATTTAGTGGAATGCACAAGAATTTCAGCTGGTCAGTACACTACATGGTTCAGTTCGACATTCCATAGTGAACTCCAGGAAAAGCAGGGGGAAATTTAAGCCTGCCTAGGGAGGCCCTTTGCTCAGAGAAGCCTTGCTTGATTTTTCCTGATTTGTAAACCTTCTCACAACTTTGTCTTTAGCTGTGAACTAGTATATGTTTGTTATGTTCTATGAATCATTGAGATGTATAAAATTGCTTAACTTATGCTTTTCAAGTTTTTTATGAAGCCGAGTTTAATGTGAGTGTTCCACATGAACGCTGGACTAGCGTGTGAACGTTTGGAATTTACATTGTGGCCTCAGTTAACTGCATGAACCACTGTAACAAGATACGTAGTTGCTTATATGTTAGACAGCAGATTATTGATTGTTAGCTGGTCGATAGCCTAGTGTTGAAGCGAGCTGAGCCAATGTGCCGTGTTTTGCACAACTGCTTACAAGTGGGGTAGCACCAACAGTGTTTACAAGTACTTATGTATACGTCGGCGCACATTTCTCGAACGAGTACTCTATTTCATCAAACACACACTGCTCGTATGATAAACAGTGACAACTTATGTCTTACATTGCCATATTCATGAGAAAACTAGTAAGGACACATCTGTTTCGGCAACAATTATGATGGTTCTCACATGATTCACGGGCACACAAAAGTAGCAGTGGTTCCCATAGATGGATTCAAACAGAGTACTAGCCCCTAAGGGCTCGATAATAGGCAAGGTTCGGATAAGTAGACACAATCCAAACTAGTATTAAACACTAGCTGGGGCAACTATTTCATGCCTCGATCTAATTTGGGCTGGACACAAGATGGACCTTGCCATGAACATCATCGAGGACATCCGGCAGCAGCTCAATCCTGTGAACCTTCATGAAGATAACCTTGTGGCCTTGCCACTCATAAACTTGTTTGTGGAGGCATGCCACGTCATCTTCCTGTGTAAGCTTGGCAAGAACAGTATGCCTCACAAACGAAGGAATAGCTTTGAACTTCTTGTGCTTCAGTACACCCTGGACAACACGCCTAACAACAATGAGGCTGGAATACAACTCGACATCGGTATAAGCGCAAATGGCTTCCAGGATCCAACAGCCTAAGAACTCTGTTTTCCCAGTTGTCGGTGTCAAAACCGGCGGATCTCGGGTAGGGGGTCCTGAACTGCGCGTCTAAGGTCGATGGTAACATGAGACGGGGGACAGGATGTTTACCCAGGTTCGGGCCCTCTCTATGGAGGTAATACCCTACTTCCTGCTTGATTGATCTTGATGAATATGAGTATTACAAGAGTTGATCTACCACGAGATCGTAATGGCTAAAACCCTAGAAGTCTAGCCTATATGACTGTATGTCTTTCCGGACTAAGCCCTCCGGTTTAGACACCGGAGGGGACTAGGGTTGTACAGAGTCGGTTACGAGAAAGGAATCTTCCTATGTAGTCGCCAAGCTTACCTTCCACGCCAAGGAGAGTCCTAGCCAGACACGGGAGAGAGTCTTCGGTCTTGTATCTTCACAGCCCATTAGTCCGGCCTATGTCCAACAGGCCGGACACCCGAGGACCCCTTAGTCCAGGACTCCCTCAGTAGCCCCTGAACCAGGCTTTAATGACGAGGTGTCCGGTGCGCAGATTGTCTTCGGCATTGCAAGGCGGGTTCTCCTTTCCAAATACTCCAAGGTAGTCTTCGGATGAATGTGTCCGGATCTGCAACGCGAGCACCACAAGAGAATATAATATTTTACGAGTCCAATCTGCCGATGACTTTTCGTAACATGACATCACGCTCGCCCGGACATTATTTTGAACCGTTTCCTGTCCTGCCGTTCCACGTTTCGAGGCGGGGTTTTTATTGGCACGTCTTGTCGAAGCAGATATCGTGTCCCCTTATCACGGGATTCTTATTAATACGAGTGTGGGTAACCCTACCGTTCCATTGGAAAGATTCCTTAGGAATAGGCAAGCTTCCAGGCTTTAGGAGGAGGCATTCGATACCCATTGCCTCTATAAAGGAGTCAAGGGTCATTTCTATTTACGCCAAACCTCTCCTCAACCTTTCCACCCTCAAGTTCTAGCACCCACGGTTCGACTCTATTGCTTCAAGCTTCCCGGTCATGTCCGGACCCAGTTCACAGGGCCGATGGGCGGCTTCCTCTGTTGCAGAGGAGGATATTGCGAAGCTGCGGGCGGCCAGATACCTGACAGCGGAGATCCCCCACAGGCTTCCTGCTCAAGGACAGGTTATTCCGACTCCCAGATCCGGCGAGAGGGTCGTATTCATCTCTCACTTCCTCCGAGGGCTAGGGTTCGCTCTTCACCCCTTCGTCCGGGGGCTCATGTTTTATTACGGACTAGATTTTCACGATCTAGCCCCAGATTCTTTCCTCCATGTTTCGGCGTTTATCATCACGTGTGAGGCCTTCCTCCGAATTCCCCCACACTTCGGCTTATGGCTCAAGACCTTTAGCGTGAGGCCAAAGGTGGTCGACGGGAAACAAGCGGAGTACAGCGGCGCTGCAGTGAGCAAGCTTACCAATACTCTCTGGCCAAAAGGCTCTTTTGCCGAAGCATCTGACCAATGGCAGCGCGAGTGGTTCTACGTCACCGAACCCCGTGGTACCAAGTGGGCGGCCATACCTGCGTTCCGTTCTGGCCCTCCATTGCAGCTTGCATCATGGATCAATAAGGGACTGGGGATCAGTTGACGAAGTGCAGACTTTATAGAGCCGCATCCGAACTCTCCTTGAGAAGGACATCGACCTTGTCAACGTGATTCAAGTAATGCTAGTCCACCGAGTCCTGCCATGCCAGCGTAGGCCTCTTCGCCTGTGGGAGTTTAATCCGTAAGGACCACGGACCCTCCAACACTTCTTCGGCACTACGCACAAAGGGATGTGGAAGTTGTTTTTCGGGAAACGGAAACAGTGGCCGGACACCACCGAGGACATCGGCCTCGACTGCAACCATCCAGATACCTCGGTAAGCGCTCCATCCCCGAACACTTTGTAGTTAAGCATGTCATAATATGTTTACCGAGCAAACTATCTTCTTCCAGGGCTGGGTAAATAAAGCGGGGCGAATTCGGTGTTTGGCCCCCCTCCCCGAGGACTCCGCAGATCCCGTACTAACAAGGATGCTGGCCCCGGCACCGTACCAGATGCCTGTGGAGGAGGACAAGGCGGAAAGTGGGAGGACCAAAGGCGGTCTTCATCCCGAAGGTATCCCGAACGTTGTGCCCGGGGGAATAAAAATTCCCTCGTCCGAAGACAAAAGTGAAGGAGGAGTTGACGTCTCTTTGCCCCATGGAAAGAAAAGGGTTGCCTCCGAAGATTGGGAGAAAGAGGCTCCTAAGCGAGGCAAGATGCCCCAGTCGGGCGGCTCGGGCTTGGAGGATGGCATCTTTGCACGGTCCCATGATAAGGGCAAGCCTCCAGCCGAATCGTGAGTGGCCTAGGATGTTTTAAACATATCCCGTTCCTTTCCTGGTACCAGGTAACTTCTAAAATATATGTTTTCGCAGCTCAGAAAATAGTCTTCTTCACCAATCCTCTTCTTCGGGAGATCTTCTCCCAGAGATGATGGAAAGAGAGACACCTCCACTGGTCTCCTATCCTAATAAGGCGGACGATTTTGAGGTGTCGTCCCGGAGGACCTCTGCTGATCAACAAGTGGTGCGAGGGGTGATGAAGACACCGCCCAAAGGTGATACTTTGGTAGCCCAGGATCCAGGGGCCAACAATAAACCCCCCGGACTGTCCGGTTTACAACCGGAGACGACTTTGGGAACAGATGAGTGGATCCCTTCGAAGGGAGGCCGTACTCCTGCAGCAGCTTCCGGAGGTCCAGAAGCGCCGAATATATTGACGAGCATGCTGCGACAGGCGTCCGTCTCGGAAGAACATCGTACCTTGATGGGTATGGTGGTTGAAAGCACTACAAAAAAATACACTTCCGTGATGATACGTGTTTGTCACAGTAGGTCACGTTTTCTGTCATGCATGTACATCCATGACAAATTTATGACAGAATCAAGATAGTCATACCTGTGCTGTCGTAGAAGTGTTCCATGACATTACCAAAATTATCATCACGGAAGTGTCCACTTCCATGACGATAAATCGCGCGTCACAGAAGTGCTTTCGTGGCATCCACCGTAACGGAACGCCGTTAAGCTATCGGGTCCGGTTTTGGATCCGATAACCTGATAACAGCCCGGACCAATGGGGATTTTCCACGTGTAAAATCATCATTGGCCGGAGGAAACACGTGTTGCCTCACCGTTGGGACAGATGTCATCCACTCATTGGACAAGAGGCGCCTATGACAGGTCGACACGTGGCACGGACCAACAGTGGCCCATTCCGGCGAAAAAGGCCGGCCCAGTAAAAAATAGCAGGGTGGCCCATATAAGGCCTACTTGTGTCAGGTCCATTTAAGCCCACGGCCCATACGAGATGTGCCAATTCGGCCCGTCAACGGCCCGTTAATGATTTGACACCATTGCAGCACATCGTCAGTTCGAGCCCATTAACAGCCCGCTATATATTTGGGCTCAATATCGGCCCGATGAGATTTCGGCATGTTAACGACCCATTCAGCGGATGGGCCAATTTTCACGATGTACATCTTTTGGCCTTTTAGCGACCCATTTAAATATTGGGCTAATTTCCGGCCCGGTGTGTCTTTCAGCCTGTTGACGGCCCATAAATCAGTTGGGCCATTTGTAGTCAGACCTGAGTTTCGGCCTTTTAGCGACCCATTTAAGTGTTGGGCCAATTTCCGGCCCGGTGTGTCTTTCAGCCTGGTGATGGCCCATATATTTGTTGGGCCATTTGTAGTCGGACCTGAGTTTTGGCCTTTTAGCGACCCATTTAAGTGTTGGGCCAATTCCCGACCCTGTGTGCCTTTCAGCCTATTAACGAACCATAAATGAGTTGGGCCATTTGTAGTCGGACCAGAGTTTTGGCCTTTTAACGGCCATGCCCTTCATGGTCCAATACCAGCCCGGTTTCTCTTTCGGCCTGCTAAAGGCCCACAACACAGTTGGGCCATTTACAATACGACCTGACTTTCGGCCTCTTAGCGGCTCATGCTCTTCATGGTCCAGTACAAGCCCGCTGTCTCTTTCGGCCTGCTAAAGGCCCACAGTATAGTGGCCCTTATGTACCCCGAACTTAGTAACGGCCTGTTAACGGCCCGTGAAATCAATTGGGCCCACCTATTGCCCGCTTCGATGTCATGCTGTTAACGACCCGGGAGTTAAGAGGGCCGACCATTAACTTTCAGCCTGGTAACGGCCCATTAACTTAATGGGCCCACTAAAGTTCGTACATGTCTTTAGGCCAAATTAGATAATTTGAGCCCATTACGACGAGCAATTATGCACAGGACCAAAACCGATCAAGCAAACGTACGGCATACAGGGAAAAACGTTGCACATCCAGCATATATTACAGGAAATTACATCCACTGGGCAATCAAAGATTGATGCCAGTGCAAATAAATGAACACAACCTAACGATCTACAACGTCACAATCTGCAACCTCAGCACGGATGACGCCCATAAGCATGTGGGCAAGTTCTTGCTGCTTTGCTACACTGTCTCTGAAAACATTAATCAGTTGTTGTCTCGCACGACTCTGCACCTCTGATTCATCCACCATTTCCATCATTCCTTCAGCCATTAATTGGTTCACAAACATACATTTTTTCCGTTGCATTCGAGATAGAGGATACTGAACAGATTCAGATGGCGATTTTGGCAGGCTTGTATTATTGATAGTGGAGAGTGTCTTGACCACTGCATCATAACATAAATTAGGAGGGGAACCAAACATATTAATCATGAGTTATTGGCATATTACCTGGCCTAGATTTATTGGAAAGGAACAATGGGGTTGCCTTGCTGTTTTCAGAGTTTGTCTTCTTATCTTCAGCAGCCTCCACCAAATTAAGACACTAGCATTGCTATCATTGGCCAAGTTAGATAACAGGAAAGCAACATTGGCACAACGAACGTTTGGGCAACTAGCCAACACCAAATTAACACAATATGGCACAGCTATCATCAGCCAGGTAAGGTAATACGAAAGCAACATTGACACAATGAATGAATGGGTAAGCAGAGCAGCACTACAATTCAGTAATGTGCATGATATGAGATAGTACACTCATGCAGCTCAGTATGCAAAACTACCAGGCAGTTTTCTTTACAAAAATCAACATTGGCGCCTTTAACATTTTGCTACAACTAATTTTAGATCAGACAAAGGTTGGATTCACGCCGATTAAAAAAATACACGTTGATGTAAAAATATAGTGATATACAACAGGTACTTACATCAGTATTGGAGCACAGAGAATTCCCGCAAGATATTTTCCTCGAATGCAATCCCAATGAAGAAAATCCTCTATCATTTAACCTTATTTTCTAAAAGAGAGATGGGTAAGAAACATGTAGAAAATATGATCAGAATGCTATAAAATTTCATGATGCGAGGATACGCACACGCTTCTTAGAATGGAGTTGACATTCTTTTGCTGGACTGGAGCGGACTAGTTCTTTGGCCACTGGAATCTGCTTATTATCAGTGGGAGTTGGGTTTCTCTGTGCTGGAGCAGTATCTATGAAAAATGGAGTTGGTTTATTATCTCATGGCGTTTGGATCTTTTGCAAAGACCTGGTTTGTAACCCTTCAGATTCTAACATAACCGTCTTCCCCTTGCATGCCTTATATAGAAGAATGGTGCTTCAATTATAAAACATGCTACAGCAAAGATGGAATAGGTACTCAAGAATAGAAAGGCATGACATATTGACATGTATTCCCTCCATCCGGAAATAAATGGATGGGTCTAGGCGCATTTCAGTTCTAGATACATCCAGTTTTATCCATTTCTACGACATGTAATCCGGACGGAGGGAGTATGATGTAAGAGCTAGGGATACGACAGGACAACACAGTAAAAAAACACTGAAAACCCATTGCAGAACCAAAGTAATCAAACCCACTGATATGAGATAGTACACTCATGCAGCTCAGGATGCAAAACTACCAGGCAGTTTTCCTTACAAAAATCAACATTGTGGCCTTTAATCATACATTTTGCTACAACTAAATTTAGATCAGATAAAGGTTGGATTCACGCCGATTAACAAAATACATGCTGGTGTAAAAATATAGTGATATACAACAGGTACTTACATCTAAATTGGAGTACAGAGAATTCCTGCAAGAATCTTTCCTCACAGACGATACCAGTGCAGAAATTCTTCTATCTGTTAAGCTTATTTTCTAAAAGAGAGATGGGTAAGAAACATGTAGAAAATATGATCAGCATGCTATAAAATTTCATGATGCAAGGATACGCACATGCTTCTTAGAATGGAGTTGACATATTTTTGCTGGACTGGAGCGGACTAGTTCTTTGGCCACTGGAATCTGCTTATTATCAGTAGGAGTTGGGTTTCTCTGTGGTGGAGCAGTATCTATAAAAACTGGAGTTGGTTTATTATCTCCTGGCGTTTGGATCTTTTCCAAAGACCTGGTTTGTAACCCTTCAGATTCTAACATAGTCATCTTCCCCTTGCATGCCTTGTATAGAAGAATGGTGCTTCAATTATAAAACATGCTACGGCAGAGAGATGGAATAGGTACTGAAGAATAGAAAGGCATGACATATTGACATGTATTCCCTCCATCCGGAAAAAATAGATGGGTCTAGGCGTATTTCAGTTCTAGATACATCCTTTTTTATCCATTTCGGCAACATGTAATCTGGACGGAGGGAGTATGGTGTAAGAGCTAGGGATACGACAGGACAACACAGTAAAAAACACTAATGTAAAATTGTATGCTAGCGGAATACGTACAGAAAAAACTAAGGCAGCATACACGTGTATGATTGGGAAACTAAGATGGCATTGCAACAGAGCACTAGAACAACACTTCAATGTAAAAAAACATGGTATGGTAGACAGATGAAGTACGTACTGATGAATAACAATGCATAAGATATTCAGAAGCATGATGTCCAAATTAAGCAGATGGCATTGTGATAGAGTAGAATGACAGTACTTGAATTTGAAAACATGTTATCATGAATGGAATAGGTACTGAAAAACAGGAAGGCATGACATATTTACATGCATGATCAGCATGCTAAGCACATGGCATTGCAACAGAGTACATACACTCCAGGACATTATATGCATGTTGTACCCATATCACGGGCCAAGTTAGAGCAAGGACCTTGTGGGGTGAAGAGGATTCAACATCTTTCTGCAAGTCTTCTGAAGAACTGCCTTTACATGTTCCATCATATTGGGTATCATTGACATCAAGTTTATTGGCCTTTACATTGCTCCGTGAGGTTCTTGTGGATATATCAGTGTGTGCAATTATATCTGACATGCATGGAAGACAACTAGTAGTTAGATTTATGTAATGAGTGCCTGTAGGAGACGACATAAATAGTAGGACTGGGGTTAACTAGCAGCAACAGGTCTCAAAAACTAAAGGGAGAACACAGATGAAAGCTACAGAATATGTATCGTTTGTACTCGAGATTAACTAGATGGCACACAAAAGTATTAAAGAACAACATAGGTAATACTAGAAGTGGTACAATACTATAATCACCAGCCTGTGGGATAGCATTGGCTGATGGATGATAACTATGGAACAACGTTACCTAAAGAACAAGTATCTTAGCTGAACTATGGAACAACGTTAACTCCTGAACAAGACCCGTAAGAGATCAGCATGAATATACAGTGAAATGTGATAATCTATTTTCCATGCTTAGATGAATAACAAAGCCATAAATGTTGCACACAAGTAAGATGAGGGTACAACCTAACTGGCCGCCATCCATAGGAGTGAGCATCATGTGCTGACTTGTCGATGGCCCTGCAGTTGTTGTGGTTGTCCATGTCGGGCACGCGCATTCGATGCAGGGAACTGTTGAGTGGGGACTATAGCTCCCTTCTGGTGTATACTTACCTTGTTGGAGCAGCTGTGGTGAGTCGGAAGACGGTGTGGCTGAAGATGCAGATAACGCATAATGTTAAGAACGACACATCTCTTTGATCTGAAGAAATACACTAAGAGATCAACAACAAGGTACGAGAGTGGTCACACGTCTGTTGACTGAGACTAAATTGGGGTCACACGATTTTATTTTATTTTGGTACTGTCCGATCTACGCCAGATGGCTTGATGGCCATCTTGTGCCTCCCGGCTGACACTGTTAGGAATCTTCCCCGAAGAGCTAGCGACCAACAGCAGAGCAGCTTGCCTCTGCCGTCCGTGGCCCCGGCCAAAACCCCGCTCCCCGCCCCACTGCACTGCCGTGGTTGCGCCACCCCCAGGCCAATCCACAAAGACTCCCCGTCATCCAGATCCGGCGACGGCAGTACCTTGAACCCATGCAACTCTAAGATAGCCATATAAGCACTGCTACCGCGGCAAACTTGCGGCCCCGCACCCTTACGTTAGACACCAGCCAACCGGCAGCCTAGGAGCTCCGCCGCCTCGAGGGGTGCTGCTTCCCATTGGGAATCGATTGGCCCAAAATAAAAATTCAGATAACTGACGCCTAAATAAAGTGATTTGAGATGAGGGTGTGACCTATCTGGCGGCATGGTGAAGTAGGCAGGTCCAGCTGCCGAGTCGGTGAGGCCGGCTCGGTTGTGGTGGCCACCGGCGGCAGGGAAACAGCGATGTCGCGACGGTCTATGGCCTCGGGGAAGCAGCGCCGGGACTCTGGACGGATCTGAAGTTGGAGCCGCTCTGGCGCCGTGAACAACGGCAGGGGTGAATCAGCTCCGGTACGGTTCACGCGGCTGTCATCGAGGCAGCTCCAGCAGCACGGAGTAAGAGGCACACGGCCCAGTGCACGACGGCAAATGGACAGCGTCTCCGGCATTAGGGAGGAGGGCAGCTGTGAAATTGGTGCGGTGGGGGCGCCATGGAGGAGGGGCTGAGGTTTCGCGGCTCGGGAGAAGGGAGCTTCCGGGGAGAAGGTGATTTGGCACCCATGACGTATGAATGGGGGGAATTGGGATATGGACGCATTTGTCTGAAATGTGAGGGGGAGTTACAGTCCTACCCCTACCTTTAGGCTTCTCGGCTTGGGTCTGTGTACTGAGGGTCGGGGATAGTAGAGTAACTTTGCTTCTCCCCAAATAGTGGGCGGGAGCGATTTCGGGCGAGGAGGGCGTGTTTTGAAATATAGAGGGCGCGAGCGATTTCGGGCGAGGAGAGCGTGTTTTGAAATAGTGGGCGCGAGCTATTTCAGGTGAGGAGAGCGTGTTTTGCCGACCATGGTTTATGAATTATTCGGCACATGTCATTTCGGCCGAGGAGAAGGCGCGCTTGGATGAAGTTACGAACCTACCCTCGATGCACAATGGGCCAATTAATGCGTCTCCCGCATAGGACGGTAATTTCGCGTCTCCCATTTATTTGCTCGGGCGAATTCCACCGAGCAGAGGATGTTTAACGGTTCGTTCAAAATTTGGGAGAACGAGCATCCACGTCTACCTTACCAAGTCGATTCAAATCAAATTTAGAAATATTAGCTTGCCACTTCTTTTTTAGATGGAGAGATGATGCTCGGGAGTAATGTGTTTTTACATGCTCGTTGCTAGCGATTTACTATATGACAAATAGTTGACCCACTCAAAAACAGGAATCAAACCCAAAATGAAATATCTCGATTCAATGAAATAGCTCGTTCACCAGGTCAAAATAGTGAACTAAATCCAAAATTGAAAACCTCAATCGAATAGCATATTGTACAGTATTATAGTACTCCATGAACATGTTGAAAGCCAAATTAATGAACTTGTTTGATATACGCATATATCCGTTCATGTGTGGATTGCAGACAACATGTTCTCCAATTTAAATATTTGAATGCATGTTTATATCGAAACATGGTTTATATCAGTCTTTGATGCATAAAACATGACCTCCCCCTCTCCCGGACTCCTGCTCTCTCTCTCTCTCTCGCCGACAATCTTCAATTCTGTTGCACGCATCCAACACACAAACCTTGTTGGTCCTCTCTCTTTATCTCCATCTCTCTCTCTCTCTCTCTCTCTCTCTCTCTCTTTGTGTGTGTGCGTGGGGGGGTCTTTCTAGTTCGCATGCATATATACTCCATCTATAGGTCTCTCTCGCACACTATGTATGATTCTCTAGTCCAAGCTAGATATCTTGGGTGCACTCATCGTACGCACACAAATTCCTTGGCTCGTTGCCCGTAACTCTCTCACGCACCACTCTATCGTCTCGGAGCTCTTCCCCCCCTCTCTCAAACTCTCCATCTACCTGGGTCACACATACACATGCATATCTCACTCGCACTCGATAGGCCCATCTAAAACTCTATCCCTCTCCCTCGTTCTCTCTCCATCTCACACGCACACACACACAATCTCATGCCTAGCTAGCCAAGTATGATGGTATCTCACTCAATTGTAGGCATACGCAGTCCCCCCTATATGTATATGACTAGCTAATCTTAGTCTCCATCACAAACATGTGGATGGTCTATCTCGATTTCTCTCGGGGCATCTTTCTATCGCGCACGCACCTCCCTCGATCTCCCACCCATATAGTCCCCTCACGATCTCGAGGGGGTCTCTCTATCACAAACACACCCTCTCGCCCTCCCCATGCATCCATGTTATCCATGTGTCCCTCTCGACCTTTGTTCCTTGTTGGCCAGACCTCTATTGGACATGTACTTATTAGCTATCTTCGTGTATCTCCTCGCCTCGCTTTTCTATCTCAGAGATGCATGCGTGATATGTTCGCCTAAGAAACGAAAAAACACACACTCTCTCTAATTTATCGTTTGTTGTCACTTTCTCTTTCACACACGTACTCTTTTTGCACACTTACTCATTCTCCTTCACACGCACTTGATCCCTCTCGACTTAGGCACTCTCCTCGGTCCATAGCATATTGATTTATTGAAAAGTCAAACATCACAAAGTTTGACCATGTACGTGGAGAAAAACAATTACATCTGGAACGGCAAACATATACCATTAGATTCACCATGAGATGTAGTTTCGTATGATGTATATTTGGTATTGAAGATATAAATAACATTTGTGTAAACCTGATCAAAGTTTCCAAAGTTTGACATCTAAAAAAATTACATGCACTGCATTATCGAGCAGATGGAATATCCCTTTCCCCCTCTCAGCTATCTGACGCACCACTCAGCCTTATCGGGGCTCCTCAATCTCTCTCAAACTTTATATCTCCCTGGTTCACACATACACATGTCTCGCTCGCGCTATACATATAGACCCATCCAACACTCTCCGCCCTTGTTCTCTCTCTATGTTACACGCACCCCCCTAATAAGTACCATAATCCCTCACTCCATCATAGGCGCAAGCACCCCCCTACGTATGATTATCTCTCACTAGCCATCAGGAACACACGTATTGTCTCCTTCCGTCCATACGTCTATCTCGATATCTCTCGGGGTATCTTCTATCGCGCACACACCTTGTCACTCGATCTCCCACCCATGTAGTCCCATCACGATCTCCAGGGGATCTCTCTATGACAAACATACACTCTCTCCTCCCCATGTCTGCATTTTCTCCGTACGTCTCTCTCGACCTCTCTCCCTTGTTTGTCAGACCCCTCTTTGCCACGTGCTAGGGGTCTTGCTCTCTTGGTTGCAAACAACCACACACTATCTCCTCACCTTGCTTCCGTTGTCAAAGATGCATGTGTGATATGTTTGCATAAGACACACACGTTTTTTCTCGACTTTTATCGAGTGTTGTCCATGTCTCTTTCACACACGCACACACACTTTTTTCACTCACTCTTTCTATTTCACTCTCTCTCTCTCTAGTTAGGGACTCTCTCACGTCCATAAGCATATGGATGTTTTGAAAAGTCAAACCTCAGAAAAGTTTGACCAGGTATATGTGGAGAAAAACATTTACATCTGGAAAGATCATTAGATTCATCACAACATGTACTTACTTCATACTATCATTTATCTTTGGTATTGTAGATATAAGTAATTTCTTTATAAACTTGGTCAAAGTTTCAAAAGTTTGACTTTAAGAAAAATGTTGGAACTACATTATCGAACGGAGGGAGTAGCTCTTTCTCTCTCTCTCTGCTATCTCTCACGGGCCTCCCCTCTCACACGAACACTCTATAACGATGGATTATACGCTCACTGTGTTAGCGTATAGCTCCGTATATTGTTTAGTTGACCGGTCAACCAGTCCACATGCTGCCTTGTCAGCTCGTGTTCTGTATCTTCGTGTGTTGGCCCATGTGGCAGTGGGTGAAAATAAGTAAACTAGAGGCCCATCTGACACGCAGTGAAGTAAACAAAGTTGAAACCACTCGGGGTAGCACCCCGCACGCTAGTAAATTGAAGGTGCATTGAGGACACACTTCTTCCGCGTGGAGGATGCACTCGCGCACAATTCACCACTGCGCGGCGGCATGCACAGAAGGACGCACTCGCGCACACCCAGCACACAACACACACCAGCACACGTGTACACCGGCGTCGCCGACAGTTGAGATGGACGGCGAGGCAGCCAACAAGCGGAGGCGGCTCGAGCCAAAACCGCATCCGGTGAGCCTGGACTTCATCAGCAGCCTCCCCGACGACATGCTGCTCGTCATCATCGGCCTCCTCCCCACCAAATCTGCCGTGCGGACCGCCCTGCTCTCCCGGCGGTGGCGCCCCCTCTGGCGCCGCGTCCCCCTCAACCTCACCGTCGACAGCTGCCTCTGCGACGGGGATTGCAAACGCATGGCCGCAGTCTCCAAGATCCTTTCATCGCACCCTGGGCCAGCCAGACGCCTTGACATCCGCATGTTCAGTACCAACTACAAGGTCCAACCCAAGTTTGACGAGTGGTTCTTATCCCCGCCCTAGATCAGCTCGAGGAGCTCAGCTTTGAAGCTGGACGATGTTGCTCTCTGCCGCCGTCCGCGCTCTGCCTCGCGCCAACGCTGCGCCGCGCCAGCTTCGGCTCCTGCTATCTTCCCCGGATTAATGTCACGCCCGCCCTTCTTCTCCCTCAACTCAATCAGCTCGACCTCTTCGACGTTGTCATCTCGAAGAAGGCTATGGAGCACCTACTCCGCAGCTGTACTGCGCTCGAGTACCTTCGTCTTGATCAGATCCACGGGTTCATTAGCCTCCACATCGCCTCGACGAATCTTCGATGGATTTATGTGTCTTGCTGGCCCCGCAACAAGACATCAATTGGGAAGAGATCACTCCAGTTGTTCCACGTTATGGTCATTGAGAATGCGCCTTTCCTTGAGAGATTGCTTGTACCGGATCAAGAAGGTCCAACAAAAATCAGGGTCATTGACGCGCCGAAATTGACAGCGTTGGTGCACTCGTCTGCCAAATTCTCCGAACTCATTATTGGATCCGTAATCATTCAGGTACAGCACTCATCTTCTTCTCTGTCTTCTTGAAATTCACATTTTTAAATTTCTTCTTGATGTATTTACGACCGTCTTCCAGAAAATCATTCCCACAAGCTTGACCCAGTCTATGCGCACAGTGAAGATCTTGGCAATAAAATCTATCGGCCCCAATCTGGATCAAGTTGTTGGATTCCTTACATGCTTTCCGTGCACGGAGAAGCTACTCATCGAGGTGAAACTTCTTTCCTATTAGTAAACGGTAATCACAACGTAGCTCAAATTTTTCGTAATTTCCCAAATTACGATGACAAGTGTAGTGTTCAAAACGGCATCTACGCATTGCACCAAAAGAAATGTTTTTAGTATTTTTTTCTCACGTGAGCACCTGCATCGTTTTGTTGTTGTACTACTATAGTAGCCTAGGCTAGTCATAGTGGAAAGTAACTTAGACTACTCCAGTAACTCTATGGTTACCCTAAGAGCAAGTACTACCTCCATCCTGGTTTACTCTTCCTATTTTGTAGTATCAAAATTTGACCATAGATTTAACTGACAAAATGTTAATGCATGTCACTAAGAACTATATCGTTGGATTCGTATTTGAACATAATTTCAAATGGTGTAATTTTTAGTGACTTGCATTGGCATTTTCTTACATAAATATATGGTCAAAATTTTATATTAAATAAGAGGTAGTACAAAAGTGGGCTATAACGGCCCTCCACTATGTAGGCCAAAACACGTGCCAAATTCACTTGTGATGCATTTGGCATCGATGCCCCTCCATTGCTCACCTGGTGCCCCAATCTGGATCACCTACTTTGCTCCGGTGCCAAATTAACCCACGCAATGAAAAAACACTTGCGTGGGAGAGAGAGAGGACTGAGGCAATAAAAAACACTTGTTTGGGAGAGTGAGAGGCTGGTGTAGTTGCTTTGATTGATTTGTTTATACATGTGGGTCTGTGTGCACAGCGGTGCCAACTCTCTCACATTGCGAGAGCGGTGCCAAAATCTTTTGGTTTGACATCGATGCGTATTATGTGGCATACTTTTACGAAATATGGCATCGGCCACATAGTGGAAGGCAACAAATGCCCAAGCTCTTCACGTACTCCTAGGTAAATGAGAGGAAAGAGAAAGAGAGAGAGAGAGTGAACAAATATCACTAGCCAGCCAACCCTATCGTATGAGCGAATGATATTGGTACCTCTTGATGACACGACAATCTTATACAACCAACTGCTCTAATATGTTCTCTTCTTTTGCAGATAAAAAAAGACCCGAAAGTGAAAAATGTGATGCACTATAACAATCTCATCGAATGCCTTGATCCCCATCTTACATAAATTGATTTGATTGACTACCGAGGCAGCACATCCGAGATTAAATTGGCCAGGTTCTTTGTTCGGGAGGCAAGTGTGCTCAAGGTAATGAGGTTTGGCATTCTCTGGCGCAACAATGAATGGCGTGCTGATCACCGCAAGCATCTAAGCCTAAATGACAAAGTCTCCGCAGAAGCTGAATTTGATTTTGAAACATCAAGTGGCCAGAGACTCGAAAACTTATTTTTCCGTTAGTGACTTGTCAGGGCGGTGGATTTTAGTTTGTACGATAATGCTGCATCCACCTAAAGTAACGAAAGTTCTTACGTAAACTTCCTAGTAATTCCCTCTTCGTATGTGCAGCATTACTCCTAACATTTGTAATATCAGTTTGAAACTTGTAATATTGTCGTGTCCTATCCCTGCGTTTTCAAAATACTGCGAATCAAACCGGTCCTGAGTTGGTGATGATGTTGTGCCTGCCATCTTTCACCAATAGCCGTCAGATCTAGATCTGACGCATACAAACCAAACTTCTCCAGTTTTGCAAAAAGATGCCCGCACTTGTTCCCTATTTACAAACAACTCCTTGTCTCTCACAATCAGCCTTATCTCCTCCCCACCACATCTAGAAGGCCATGAAAAAATCTGGCGCGATGGCCGCTGCCGGCGCCGTCCACCCCCCAATCTTGGTGTTTCGTGCAATGCACGGGCATCTACGCACGGGAAATTATGTCGAACACGGCTAGTTGTAAGCAGGCTAGGTCTACAGCCATGATGATAGTGACTCCAGACGGTGAGGCTGACTATGGTATGCCGAACACGGCGCCTATACTCAGGTGTCATCTCCGGCGTAGGGTCTTGTCACTTCACTGTGAGTAGCAGCACGTAATAATTTGACCAACGGGTAGTACAGTGCTACTACATTGGTAGCACTACTAGTACTAGCACCACCGTCTGGATTTAGTAGTACTACCACGTCCATCTGGATTTACTATTTGACTAGCAATATCTAGTAATGCATGTCACAAAAAATGTACTACTCCCTCTGTAAATAAATACATGGTGTATTGCTTTATTCCGATCGGCGAGGTAACTTAATGTCTTTTTGCTACTTAATAGGATTGCATGCAATGAACTAACCACTGCATGTGATGTTTGGTAGTCTCAAGTCATTGAAAGCATGCACGGGCACGGAGGGGGACGCAGCTTCATTGACTTACTGCACCTGCCTTTGGGTGTATGACACATGGACCCAACGGGTGGCTGGCCAACCTGTCATATAGCCAAAGGCAGGTGCAGTAGAGGGGCGAGGAGTAGATGGCCAACACGCACGTGAATTCAACGCAATCTGCACTTCTCATATAAAGGCTCCCGCCAGTCCAATCTATGAAATCCTACGCACCTACGCACCCAAGGGCAAGAGTGACCACTCCAATCGCAAGATCAGTTGACTAGAAGCTAGACCCATGGAGGCGATGAGCGCGAGCATCAGCCGGCTGTGCCAGATGGTCCACGACGCTGGCCTGCGGCCCGGCACCGAGGAACGTCTCCAGGTAGAGCTTGAGGCCGCCAGGGCGAGGGGCCGCTTGGACGACAGCTTCGTCTCCTTGTTCGACGAGGTCCTCGTGGGCTTCCTCGACAAGTTCACCGTCGTCAAGAAGCTCATGGACGACCTTGACGTATGCCTCCAGCCCACGCGCCTAGGCTCTGCGATGCCTGCCACCCTCAACGGCCTCTATGGTGACAACCTCTTCGACGCACTGGTGGCCCTGCGACTGCCCGCCGTCACGCCGGAGAATGTCCACCTCGAGGTCGCGCTCGTCGCGCTGTGCCTGGTGCAACAAGACACCATCGACATAATCACCCACGTCTACGCGCAAATCATCCACAAGGACTACTACATGCAAGAGGAGGACGATAGGACGCTGGCCTTCTTGGACCGTAGGGCAACCTTGGACGGCATTGTTCAGAAGCATGTTGAGCTTGCCGCCAACGCCGCTGCTCCTCACACGTCGGTTGGTGACCCGGTGCACTAGGGCGTGAGGATGTCGTTGATGGATCCGTATGTATCTTTATCTTTCCGTCAAATCCATGTAGTAGTATATGGTACTACTAGTAATTATCTTACCTTTCGCATCAACTTCATAATTTTCCTACGTACCCCATGCATGAACCGCGCCAGAACCAAACTTCTCATTACTCTAGGGAAAATCGTTATTTCTATCTATCGGTCGCGCCATGGAGCAGAACCAAATTTTACAAGTTACAAGTTCAAAAGGAAAAGCCTGTCGTGTTCGCGTCGCACCCTCACACGGTTGGTCCGGCACGCCGCTCAAGGGGGAATGCGTGTTGTGTTGCATTTTCACTTACAAGTGGGACCGCAGTTGAGCAAACCGACTATCGGCAAACCCCCACCCCGCCCACCGTGCGATGGCTGAGAAAACAGGAGGGAGAAGAGATGGCTCTAGCACGGACTCCAAGAAAATTGGTATCGGATGGGACTCGTGTGGGTGGCGTGTGCCGTACTACTAGACATGAATGCTAGTTATGGCCCATGCCACCCCACTATATCGAGGTGCTGGTTACATAGAACAAATTTCCTGTAGTCCGCGCTCAGCCCTCCTCTATCTCTCTTCTCACCAGCTAGCAGACGCGCGGAGCCCATCGTCTGTTTGCTCATATGTGGTCCCACATGTCAGTGAAAACGCAAGAGGACCCACTGAACCTGCACATCTTTCACCTCGACGTGCTGGTGATGAAAAACAAATCCAATAAAGATCTTCGGTGGCCGCTTTTGGAGTTACTCAAGAGTAGTAAGATTCTATTTACAGTTTAACCCAAGATGCACATCACGTGGCTTCAACTACCACTCTATTTTCTTGCATGACACGACATGGATGCTGGATGTCCCACGTGTCGGCAAAAGGAGGGAGAACTTGACCAAATCTTCGGTTGTGCTCTCGGATTAGACTAGTTGTGCTAACTTAAAATTTTATTATGTAGAATGGATGCAAGTTTTGGTATTGGGAAGAAGAGTACAACGATATATTGATAGAGCACAATTTAGTAGATGTTCTAGCACTTTTAGCTAGCATAGAGGCTAGAGATAAGACTAGTGCACTTGTTCATAGAATAGAGGCTAGACACATCTACTTCTTTACACTCGAAGAAGAAAGAAGCACGCAGGATCGAGCCTCCGCAGATCAACAATGAATGCATCGAGAAGGCACTAATCCAACTTACAGGAGCAGTTATGGAAGTTGGATATCTTCTAAAATGTATTCTTGTGGTTCTTGTTTTTCTAGTCAAAATTTTGGTGATGTATTTCCATGTACCAAAAAATCAATGATGAAAAAAAGATATGTGTTCGCAAAGAAAAATGTACGCGGCCGGGATGCGTCCGCGCGTTCGGTGCACGGCCACCGCATCCGAGAAATGGCCCGGACACGACCCCATTGCCCTACCCAAACGGACAGAATCCAGGCAAAACGGAGGTCCATTTGGGGTCGTGCGTTGGAGTTGGCCTTACAAGTGGGACCGTAGTTGAGGAAACCGACTATCGGCAAACCCCCACCTCGCCCGCCGCGCGATGGCTGAGTTAGAGAAACGACGAGGTTGAAGAGATTGCTGTAGCACGGACTCCAAGAAATATGGTGTCAGATGCAAGTCGTGCTGGTGGCGTGTGCCGTACTCCTGGACGTGAATGCTTGTTCTGGCCCATGCCACCCTACTACTCCTACTACTACTCCTACTACTCCTATCGAGGCTTCGAGGTGCTGGTTACGTACAGCACATTAACATATGGCCCACCTCACACTGTGGCCAAATTTCCTGGAGTCTGTGCTAGGTTAAAAAGTGTTCTTTGTGAGGATGGGTGGCTGGTCTCAAGTTTAAAACTTGTTGTATTACGTACGTAGACATAGAGATAGTGCAGCATGTGAAGCTAGTACAAATAGTGTACTATTGTTGATTGGCCTCATCCGATAACCTGTTGCAATGCACGTACAATTATGTATTCGGAAAATATATTTTTGCCTCGTCGCAGCACCCACTCAGAGAAGCGACTCGAAACCCATTCATAAATTTAGTAAGTTTATAACAGGCATATCATTTTATTACATACAACAGGTCATCAACCCACAACGACAACGAGGATACATTATAAATACTGAAGTTTTCATCACACAACAAATAACAAGCAATGAAATGAACTTCAACTCAACCAATCCTCGGCGTTGGAAATGCTTGCTTTGAACCACAAGCGATTCTCTGGGAAGAGCCAGCTACTGTCAATCTCGAGACCAACGCAGGACTGATCATCCAGGCTGATGCGGCCTACTATATCACGACCAGGGTAGGGAACCACCACAGTGTGCAACGTATAGATGCAATTGCTTCTCATAAATGGTAGTAACGTTGTGTCAACAGCAGTTGGATCGCCTTTCACCATCATTGGATAGTTTTGTCCAAGGAAGAGTGAGTTTGCTCCAAGACTATCAATACTGTACCAGGGAGAAGGTGTTGGCGCTAGCACACTAGTATCCATCCCGAATACCATGCAACAGGTGTTGGAATAGGTCCGGAGAGTGCGACCATGGGAGACAACACCTGCTCCCTCAGTAGTAACATCAGCAGTGGGCTGTATACACACAAGAAGTGGTGATCCATTGGAATTAGTTGCCAGCCGCCAGTGAGCATATGGGCCCTGCTCGTCCTCATGCTCGTGATCATCACCATCTTCATCTCCCCCTTGGTTATAAAAATTTTCAAGTATAAGTGGTGGAATGTTCACAGGACCTTGGAAACACAAGAAGAAGGGTAATTAGTAGAGAAGGGAAACTCGCTAACTCGCATGCATGTGGATGAAACAATTATAATTACGGTGGAACAAAAACGTACTGAAACTACGAGGATCCCATGCAAAAACAGTGCCACGAGTGGTGGCAGCAAAGACAAGACCGTCGTATTCAATTGCATCACAGTACACATCCGTGTATAGAAACTGATTTTTGAGCAATATCCATCCAGTCGAACCACGAAGGACAGCAACAAACTTGTCGAAGATAGCAACAACTTGATAGTTCTTGTAATTCCAAGAGCGGTTGGGAACTCGAGAAATTGCTATCTTCCGTAGACGACAGTCACCATGATCATATTTGAACGTACGTAGATCATTTGTGTGATCAACCTCAGGGCACTCGGAGATTTTTGGAAGTGGAATCCATTGACGAGTGTACACATTCACAAGTTCCCACTCGCAATTGTACCCAATATAAACAACCCAATCTCCATTTGCACCTGCCCAAGCCTTACCCTCAAGCGATGGCATCTTAACATCATACGTATCATTATCAAGTGGCATCAACTTGCACAAGGCGAGGCTTCCCTCGTCCCCGCGCCAGTCAGCAGGGTGATACGTCCATTTTGCATCATTCTTTTATATCGATATTTATTGCATTATGGGCTATTATCACACATTATGTCACAATACTTATGCCTATTCTCTCTTATTTTACAAGGTTTACATAAGGAGGGAGAATGCCGGCAGCCGGAATTCTGGGCTGGAAAGGGAGCAAATATTAGAGACCTATTCTGCACAACTCCAAAAGTCCTAAAACTCCATGAAAGTTGTTTTTGGAAATAATAAAAAATACTGAGCGGAAGAAATACCAGAGGGGGCCCACACCCTGGCCACGAGGGTGGGGCGCGCCCTACCCCCCTGGGCGCGCCCCCTGCCACGTGGGCCCCCTGTTGGCCCTCCGGTGCCCATCTTCTGCTATATGAAGTCTTTCGTCCGAAGAAAAATCATAAGCAAGCTTTCGGGACGAGACTCCGCCGTCACGAGGCATAACCTTGGCGGAACCAATCTAGGGCTCCGGCAGAGCTGTTCTGTCGGGGACACTTCCCTCCGGGAGGGGGAAATCATCGCCATCGTCATCACCAATGCCCCTCTCATCGGGAGAGGGCCAATCTTCATCAACATCTTCACCAGCACCATCTCCTCTCAAACCCTAGTTCATCTCTTGTATCCAATTCTTGTCTCCAAGTCTGGGATTGGTACCTGTAGGTTGCTAGTAGTGTTGATTACTCCTTGTAGTTGATGCTAGTTGGTTTATTTGGTGGAAGATCATATGTTCAGATCCTTTATACATATTAATACTCCTCTGATTATGAACATGAATATGCTTTGTGAGTAGTTACGTTTGTTCCTGAGAACATGGGAGAAGTCTTGCTATTAGTAGTCATGTGAATATGGTATTCGTTCGATATTTTGATGAGATGTATGTTGTCTTTCCTCTAGTGGTGTTATGTGAACGTCGACTACATGACACTTCACCATTATTTGGGACTATAGGAAGGCATTGGGAAGTAATAAGTAGATGATGGGTTGCTAGAGTGACAGAAGCTTAAACCCTAGTTTATGTGTTGCTTCGTAAGGGGCTGATTTGGATCCATATGTTTCATGCTATGGTTAGGTTTACCTTAATACTTCTTTTGTAGTTGCGGATGCTTGCAATAGGAGTTAATCATAAGTGGAATGCTTGTCCAAGTAAGAACAGCACCCAAGCACCGGTCCACCCACATATCAAATTATCAAAGTACCGAACGCGAATCATATGAACGTGATGAAAACTAGCTTGACGATAATTCCCATGTGTCCTCGGGAGCGCTTTTCTCTATATAAGAGTTTGTCCAGGCTTGTCCTTTGCTACAAAAAGGATTGGGCCACCTTGCTGCACTTTATTTACTTTTGTTACTTGTTGCTCGTTACAAATTATCTTATCACAAAACTATCTGTTACCTATAATTCAAGTGCTTGCAGAGAATACCTTGCTGAAAACCGCTTATCATTTCCTTCTGCTCCTCGTTGGGTTTGACACTCTTACTTATCGAAAGGACTACGATAGATCCCCTATACTTGTGGGTCATCAAGACTCTTTTCTGGCGTCGTTGCCGGGGAGTGAAGCGCCTTTGGTAGGTGGAATTTGGTAAGGAAAAATTTATATAGTGTGCTGAAATTTATTGTCACTTGTTACTATGGAAAGTAATCCTCTGAGGGGCTTGTTCAGGGTATCTTCACCCCGACCAGTAGAGCAAAGAGTTGCTCCTCAGCCTACTGAACCTACTAAAAATGAAAATGTCTACTTTGAAATTCCTTCGGGTATGGTAGAAAAACTGCTAGCTAATCCTTTTGCAGGAGATGGAACATTACATCCTGATGAGCACCTAATATATGTGGATGAAGTTTGTGGATTATTTAAGCTTGCAGGTATGCCCGATGATGTTATCAAGAAGAAGGTCTTCCCTTTATCTTTGAAGGGAGATGCATTGACATGGTATAGGCTATGTGATGATATGGGGTCATGGAACTACAAACGATTGAAATTGGAATTTCATCAGAAGTTTTATCCTATGCATCTTGTTCATCGTGATCGCAATTATATATATAATTTTTGGCCTCGCGAAGGAGAAAGCATCGCTCAAGCTTGGGGGAGGCTTAAATCAATGTTATATTCATGCCCCAATCATGAGCTCTTAAGAGAAATGATTATTCAAAAAATTTATGCTCGGCTTTCTGATAACAATCGCACCATGCTCAATACTTCTTGTGCTGGCTCTTTTATGATGAAGACTATTGAATTCAAATGGGACTTATTGGAAAGAATTAAATGCAACTCTGAAGATTGGGACCTCGACGAAGGTAAGGAGTTAGGTATGCCACCTAAGTTTGATTGTGTTAAATCTTTTATGGATACCGATGTTTTCCATAAATTTAGCACTAAATATGGACTTGACTCTGAGATAGTAGCTTCTTTCTGTGAATCTTTTGCTACTCATGTTGATCTCCCTAAGGAGAAGTGGTTTAAATATCATCCTCCCATAGAAGTAAAAGTAGTTGCACCTATTAAAGTTGAAGAAAATACTATCACTTATAATGGTCCTATTGTTCCTACTACTTATGTTAAGAAACCACCTTTTCATGTTAGGATAAAGGATCATGCTAAAGCTTCAACTGTGGTTCGTAAAAGCAATATTAGAACTTATACACCTCCTGAGCAAGTTAAAGTTGAACTAATATTGCTATGGTTAAAGATCTCTTGGCTGATACTATTGATGGGCATGTTATTTATTTCTGTAATCAGACTGCTAGAATTGCTAAACCTTGTGCTAAAGATAAACATAGACCTGTGGTAGGCATGCCTGTTATTTCTGTTAAAATAGGAGATCATTGTTATCATGGCTTATGTGATATGGGTGCTAGTGCTAGTGCAATACCTATTGACTTATACAAAGAAATTATGCATGATATTGCACCTGCTGAGTTAGAAGATATTGATGTCACAATTAAACTTGCCAATAGAGATACTATTTCACCAATTGGGATTGTTAAAGATGTTGAAGTCTTGTGTGGGAAGACTAAATATCCTCCTGATTTTCTTGTTCTTGGTTCCCCACAAGATAGCTTTTGTCCCATTATATTTGGTAGACCCTTCTTAAACATTGTTAATGCTAAGATAGACTGCGAAAAGGATGTTGTTACTATTGGTCTAGGTGATATGTCTCATGAGTTTAATTTCTCTAAATTTTGTAGACAACACCGTCAAGAGGAATTGCCTAGTAAAGATGAAATTATTGGTCTTGCTTGTATTGTCGTACCTCCTAATGATCCTTTAGAACAATATTTGCTGGACCATGAAAATGATATGTTTATGAATGAAAGAAGGGAAATAGATGAAGTGTTCTTTAAACAGGGTCCTATTCTGAAACACGACTTGCCTGTTGAAATCTTAGGGGATCCTCCTCCACCCAAGGGTGATCCCGTGTTTGAGCTTAAACAATTGCCTGATACTCTTAAATATGCTTACCTTGATGAGAAGAAGATATATCCTATTATTATTAGTGCTAACCTTTCAAAGAAGGAGGAAGAAAAATTATTGAAAACTCTGAAGAAGCACCGTGCTGCTATTGGATATACTCTTGATGATCTTAAGGGCATTAGTCCCACTCTATGTCAACACAAAATAAATTTGGAGAAAGACGCCAAACCCGTTATTGATCACCAACGACGGCTGAATCCTAAAATAAAAGAGGTGGTAAGAAAGGAAATACTAAAGCTCCTTGAGGCAGGTATAATTTATCCCGTTGCTGATAGTCAGTGGGTAAGTCCTGTCCATTGTGTCCCTAAGAAGGGAGGTATTACTGTTGTTCCTAATGATAAAGATGAATTGACTCCGCAAAGAATTATTACAGGTTATAGGGTGGTAATTGATTTCCGCAAATTAAATAAAGCTACTAAAAAAGACCATTACCCCTTACCTTTCTATTGATCAAATGCTAGAAAGATTATCCAAACATACACATTTTTGCTTTCTAGATGGTTATTCTGGTTTCTCTCAAATACCTGTGTCAGCTGATGATCAAGCAAAGACCACATGTACTTGCCCTTTTGGTACTTTTGCTTATAGACGTATGCATTTTGGTTTATGTAATGCACCTGCTACCTTTCAAAGATGCATGATGGCTATATTCTCTGACTTTTGTGGAAAGATTTGTGAGGTTTTCATGGACGATTTCTCCGTCTATGGATCCTCTTTTGATGATTGCTTGAGCAACCTTGATCGAGTTTTGCAGAGATGTGAAGAAACTAATCTTGTCTTGAATTGGGAGAAGTGCCACTTTATGGTTAATGAAGGCATTGTTTTGGGGCATAAAATTTCTGAAAGAGGTATTGAAGTTGATAAAGCCAAGGTTGATGCTATTGAAAAGATGCCATGTCCCAAGGACATCAAAGGTATAAGAAGTTTCCTTGGTCATGCCGGTTTTTATAGGAGGTTCATTAAGGACTTCTCAAAAATTTCTCGGCCTCTGACTAATTTATTACAAAAAGATATACCATTTGTCTTTGATGATGATTGTGTAGAAGCATTTGAAATACTTAAGAAAGCATTGATTTCTGCACCTATTGTTCAGCTTCCTGATTGGAATTTACCTTTTGAAATCATGTGTGATGCTAGTGATTATGTTGTAGGTGCTGTTCTAGGGCAAAGAGTTGATAAGAAATTAAATGTTATTCAATATGCTAGTAAAACTCTAGACAATGCCCAGAGAAATTATGCTACTACTGAAAAGAATTTTTAGTTGTTGTATTTGCTTATGATAAGTTCAGACCTTATATTGTTGATTCTAAAGTAACTATTCACACTGATCATGCTGCTATTAAATATCTTATGGAAAAGAAAGATGCTAAACCTAGACTTATTAGGTGGGTTCTCTTGCTACAAGAATTTGATTTGCATATTATTGATAGAAAAGGAGCTGAGAACCCCGTTGTAGACAACTTGTCTAGGTTAGAAAATGTTCTTGATGACCCACTACCTATTGATGATAGCTTTCCTGATGAACAATTAAATGTCATAAATGCTGCTCATACTGCTCCATGCTATGCGGATTATGCTAATTACATTGTTGCTAAATTTATACCACCTAGTTTCACATACCAGCAAAAGAAAAAGTTTTTCTATGATTTGAGACATTACTTTTGGGATGACCCACATCTTTATAAAGAAGGAGTAGATGGTGTTATTAGACGTTGTGTACCTGAGCATGAACAGGAATAGATCCTACGCAAGTGTCACTCCGAGGCTTATGGAGGACACCACACTGGAGATAGAACTGCACATAAGGTATTGCAATCCGGTTTTTATTGGCCTACTCTCTTCAAGGATGCTCGTAAGTTTGTCTTATCTTGTGATGAATGTCAAAGAATTGGTAATATTAGTAAACGTCAGGAAATGCCTATGAATTATTCACTTGTTATTGAACCATTTGATGTTTGGGGCTTTGATTATATGGGACCTTTTCCTGCCTCTAATGGGTATACTTATATTTTAGTTGCTGTTGATTACGTTACTAAGTGGGTACAAGCTATTCCAACTAGTAGTGTTGATCACAACATCTCTATTAAGATGCTTAAAGAAGTTATTTTTCCGAGGTTTGGAGTCCCTAGATATTTAATGACTAATGGTGGTTCACATTTTATTCATGGTGCTTTTCGTAAAATGCTTGCTAAATATGACGTTAATCATAGAATTGCATCTCCATATCACCCACAGTCTAGTGGTCAAGTAGAATTGAGTAATAGAGAACTCAAATTAATTTTGCGAAAGACTGTTAATAGATCTAGAAAGAATTGGTCCAGGAAACTTGATGATGCATTATGGGCCTATAGAACTGCATATAAAAAATCCTATTGGTATGTCTCCGTATAAAATGGTTTATGGAAAAGCATGTCACTTACCTCTTGAACTAGAACATAAGGCTTATTGGGCTATTAAAGAGCTCAATTATGATTTCAAACTTGCCGGTGAGAAGAGGTTATTTGACATTAGCTCACTTGATGAATGGAGAACCCAAGCCTATGAAAATGCCAAATTGTTTAAAGAAAAAAGTTAAAAGATGGCATGACAAAAGGATACAAAAGCGTGAGTTTAATGTGGGTGATTATGTATTATTATACAACTCTTGTTTAAGATTTTTTGCAGGAAAACTTCTCTCTAAATGGGAAGGTCCTTACGTTATCGAGGAGGTCTATCGTTCCGGTGCCATAAAAATCAACAACTTCGAGGGCACAAATCCGAAGGTGGTGAACAGTCAAAGAATCAACATTATATCTCAGGTAATCCCATAAATGTTGAAACCAGTGTTATTGAAACCGTAACCCTGGAGAAATACATAAGGGACACTTTCCGGAACGTTTCAGACTCCGAAAAGGGATAGGTATGTGGTACGGTAAGTAAACCGACTCCAAAACAGTTCTAATGGCAATTTTTCTCCGTTTTGGAATATTTAGAAAAATAGAAAAATAAGAAGCAGTCAGGGAAGGTCACAAGGGCTCCACGAGGGTGGAGGGCGCGCCCTACCTCCCTGGGCGCGCCCCTACCTCGTGGGCACCTCGTGCGCTCTCCGGACTCCGTTTTCTTGCACGATACGTATTTTGGTCGGTAAAAATTCATTATATAATCTCCCTAAGGTTTTGACTCCTGTATCACGCAATTATCCTCTGTTTTCGTTTTGAGCTGTTTTTCTGTCAGATCTAGATCACCATGAGATCTCCAAGCGCCCCCAAGGACAAGTTCTTCAAGAGGGTCATTAACCCCTATCTCGCGGAGGTGCTGCAACACCCTCAAACCATTGAGATGCGTGATGGGTTGCTGCACATCCGCGATGCTGAGGGACCAAGGAGGACCAGAAGCGTGGAGACGAGGCTCGAAGCAATGGAGCAACAAGTGTTCAAGTGCCAGGGGATGGTGGAACGTGGACTCAACACCAACCACATGATGATCGCGGAGTTCACCAACAACTACAAGCTGGATGCCAAGAACATTGGGGAGCCATCTTCAAGCTTCACGAGAAGATCGAGCACCTCCAAGCCCAAATCTATGACCTGCAAAACCAAAACTGTGAGTATGAATATAGATTCAAGAGGATGAGTTTGGCTGCAGATTTGAGGATCCCGGAGACTCGATCATCCTTCTATGATGGTGAGCCTATGCCTTGGAAGATGGACGACAAGCCCACATCATCAACAACTCCACCATCTTCTTCGAATTTAGGGTTAGGTCTCCGCCGAATTCATCTCGGACCGACCGAGTTGTAGAAATCGGTCTCACCGATTTTGGCTTAGGCCAGAGCACACACATTTTCGGTCCTATCGAAAATTGCAAATCGGTGTGACCGAGTTCGATTCTCTGTGAAACCCTAGCAGTCTCGGTACCACCGAACTGTGACTCGGTCTGACCTAGTTCACTAGTTCAGGTTCCAAAAGCTGCTTCGGTATCACTGAGTTTACAAATCGGTAGATCCGAAATGCTTTCTGTGAAGAACTAAAACTACGTTTTTAAGTCATCTGTTTTGCAAAAACTCCTGTACTTTGTGATGCTCATCTACTCTACCTCATCTATAACCTATTCACAGGGGCTGCTGACAGTTTGCTTGCAAGATATCTGACCAAAGTGACAGCCAGAACAAGTCAGAGCAACAGGTTCAGTTGAGTGAGGGCACTAGTCCCTCTAGCAGCTATGATGAAGGCAGCAGGAGCACTCCAAGCAATCTGCCAAAGGCTGCTACCAGAACAAGGAAGAAGAGAACTTCTGACTCTGAAGATGAAGACTATGTGGCTGTTGAAGATGAAGCCACTTCCAAGAAGAAAGTGCTGAAGAAAGAATATGGCACAGCTGCTGCAACAAAGCCTGGTTCGAAAACTAAAATGCCAGCAAGAAGACAGCCCATGCCTAAGCCAAGGAAGGTTGCCACAGGTGAAACTATGAAGTTCACTATTGAGTCTGAAGAAGAGGCGGCTGGAAAAGATAAGAAGAAGAAGAAGAAGAGGGCCAGAACCACTACTGCCAGAGTTCTTGGCAAGCCCTCAATGATGAGAGATTCCGAAGAAGATGAAGAGGATGCAGCACCAGCACCCAAAGCTCAAAAGCTCATGGGAGATGCAATCAAATCAGGGGTTGCTCCATCTAAGCCCAAAACTGCTCCTAAGACTGCTGCTCCAGCTCCAAAGCCAAAACCCAAGAGGAGCACCAGGAACATCCCTGCTGAGGAGAAAAACAAGGCCCCGGTGCCTTAGGCTACTGAAGAAGAAGAAGAATATGATTCTGTTATTTTGAGGAAGCTGAAGCCCAAGATCCCTGATCACAATGATGCACACCCAGTTGCAGAGAACATAAAAATCAGGAAGGGTTCAGGATTAAGGCTATGGAGAGAGTCTGATCCATATGCCACTAGGAGAAGGACTGCTGTGGACTACAGATTCCACACTAAGGAACAGCAGGACTTCTATGAGACTGTTTTACTTGACAAGAAGCCCATAGTGTGTGACATGAGATGGGTTGATTGGAAATTCATCAAGGAGAATGAGGATCACTTCCCTGGTGTATATGACAGCTTCAAGGCATGTGGAGTTGATGAGTTTGTGGCTCAGAAGTTCACCAAGTGGAATGATGAGTTCATTGTGCAATTCTACTCCACTGCACACTTCTATCCAGATGGAAGGATTCTGTGGATGTCTGAGGGTACTAGGTACCAGTCTACTGTTGAAGAATGGGCAAAACTCATAAATGCTCCTGAGGAACATGAGGATGACTTGGATGTCTATGCCAAGAAGAAGAAAGACCACAACTCTATGGCAAATATGTACAAAGAGATCCCTAATGATGCTTTGGACACACATAAGTTTGGATCTGTACACTATTTGTTGTCTGGTCTGCCTACAATCAATTGGATTCTGAGGCACACACTTCTTCCCAAGTCAGGTGATCACAAGATGATCAGAGGACATGCTATCAACTTGCTACACATATTTGATGTCCCATAGAAGTTCAAGGTTATGAGCCTGATTGTGGAAACAATCAAGAGGACTGCAGCTGATCAGAAGAGAAGTTGTGGATATGCCCCACACATCCAGGAGCTCATTAACTCAAAGATGGGCAAGGGCAAGTACATCTTGACAAAGAGCATCTTCCCATCTATCCTGAATTTGAGGACAACACAGTAGTCATGACTGAGAATGAACCATCATCTGTGAAAGCACAAGAGAAGAAAGCCAAAGCTAAAGCTGAGAAGGCTGCAAAGATGCCAACTATGGAAGAGGCATCTCAGGTCTTCTTGAAGAGCAAGCAAGACCAGCTTGGATATCTGATCCAATCCACTCTGAGGATTGAGCAGGGCCTGGCCACCCTGACCAAAAACCAGGAGAGCTTGGAAAGGATTGTTGAGACAAAATTCTATGACCTTGATGTCAAGATCACAGAGATCCAAAATGCAGTTGAGCAACTTCAGGAGGAAGCAGAGGAGAAGAAGGGAAAGTCTACCACAGATGCATTTGCTAGAGTGCCCAGAGGACAGAGATCTGCTGCAGTGCCAGTGACAGACACTAGAGCTACAGCATCAGCACCAGCAGCTACAGCTCCAGTCCCAACTCCAACAGCTACTCCACCAGCTCCAGCCACTTCATCAGAAGCTTTTGTCCTCGGCGTTCTCTCAACACCACCTCCCGAAGATCAAGCCCGAGAGTCGTTTAGCACTATGCATTTTTGAAATTTTTGGTAACTTGTGCCAAAGGGGGAGAAAAATGTATAGATCATAGGCTTCGAGAGAGAGAGAGTGTTGGTTTTTATCTCTCTTTGCACTCTTTTTGGTTGGTTTGAAACTTTATTGCGTGCTTGTGTGATACTACTTAATGTCCTTGTGAGATACTTATTTGGTCAAGTGTTTGATCATATGCTACCCTTAATGCTTGTTGGTTAATGCTATCTTTCATATCCTATTATGATCATTCACTTTGCTTGGTGATGAGTGCATACTTTTAATTTCTATCATTTTGAGCGCTCCACCAACATGTATGTGACATGGAAGAGTAACCCATGATACTAATCGATTATGCATTTGCATTCAAAAGCAAATCTTAAATAATGCACAAATTTAGGGGGAGGTCTTGCTTATCACATACTTCTCAAAGCGACGATGTCTTTCAATCTTATTTATCATTTGTCGAAGCTTTGATCTATATGTTGTCATCAATTACCAAAAGGGGGAAATTGAAAGTGCAACTATCCCTGGGTGGTTTTGGTAATTCCTAACAACATATAGCTCATTGAGCTAATGCTATTCCAAGATAAATATTTCAGGAAAGCTCAATGTTTGGCATGGCATGGATTAGAAAGTGGACCCTTCAAAATGCTAAGGACAAAGGATTGGCTCAAGCTCAAAGCACAAGACTCTACATTTTCTATTTTAGTGATCCAAGATCACATTGGGTCTATAGGAAAAGCCAATACTATTAAGAAGGGATGAGGTGTTGCTTGAGGATCTTGCTCAAAACGCTTAGTGATATGCTCCAAAACCCTCCACTACTTTCTCATATCCACATATGTCCAAAACCAAAAGTCCAACTCGGCCCCATCGATTATGTCCATCCGGAGCCACCAAGTTCAGTTGACATAGCTACTGCCAGAAACCCTAATCAATTCGGTCTCACCGATAGGGATCTCGGTCTCACCGAGATGGGATTGCAAACTCTCTGTTTCCCTTCGTAACGTTCGGTCAAACCGAGATGAGCGATCGGTCCCACCGAGATTGCAATGCAAACTCTCTGTTTCCTCTTCGTAACGTTTCGGTCCAACCGAGATGAGCGAATCGGTCCCACCGAGTTTGCCTGACCAACTCTCTGTTTGGCTATTACCAAAATCAGTCTCACCGAGTTTGTGTAATCGGTCTCACCGAGATTACGTTATGCCCTAACCCTAATGACATCGATGAGGGAGTCCTGGATTAGGGGGTCCTCGGACAGCCGGACTATATCCCTTAGCCGGACTGTTGGACTATGAAGATACAAGATTGAAGACTTCGTCCCATGTCCGGATGGGACTCTCCTTGGCGTGGAAGGCAAGCTTGGCAATACGGATATGTAGATCTGCTCCCTTGTAACCGACTCTGTGTAACCCTAGCCCCCTCCGGTGTCTATATAAACCAGAGGGTTTAGTCCGTAGGACAACAACAATCATACCATAGGCTAGCTTCTAGGGTTTAGCCTCTATGATCTCGTGGTAGATCAACTCTTGTAATACTCATATCATCAAGATCAATCAAGCAGGAAGTAGGGTATTACCTCCATCGAGAGGGCCCAAACCTAGGTAAACATCATGTCCCCCGCCTCCTGTTACCATCCGCCTTAGACGCACAGTTCGGGACCCCCTACCCGAGATCCGCCGATTTTGACACCGACATTGGTGCTTTCATTGAGAGTTCCACTGTGCCGTCACCGTAAGGCTAGATGGCTCCTTCGATCATCGGCAACAATGCGATCCAGGGTGAGGTTTTTCTCCCCGGACAGATCTTCGTATTCGGCGGCTTCGTACTGCGGGCCAACTCGCTTGGCCATCTGGAGCAGATCGAGAGCTACGCCCCTGGCCATCAGGTCAGGTTTGGAAACTTGAACTATACTGCCGACATCCGCGGAGACTTGATCTTCGACGGATTCGAGCCCATGTCAGGTGCACCGCACAATCACGACGAGCATGACTTAGCTCTGCCACCGGACAATGTTCGGGAGATCACACCTGCAACTACTCCGGCCCTCGATCCGGAACAAATTGCGCCATCTAAGGACGGGTGGATGGACCCCGCCACGGAGGCCGCACACTCAGTGACGATAGAGCCGAATACTGACTTCACCTCCTACGAGACCCATGTTGCCGAACCGTTGGATTCGTCCCCGGCCACGGGCCCCCGCCACGGAGGCCGCACACTCAGTGGCGATAGAGCCGAATACTGACTTATCTTCAGCACTCGCCCTTCGGCGACGTGCTAAACTCATTGAAGTCTCTCTCCCTGTCAGGAGACCCTTGTCCGAACTATGTCCGGCTAGAATGGGATGCGGACGACGAAGAAATTCGCTCCCCACCCACCACCCACTTAGTAGCCACTGTCGACGATTTAACCGACATGCTTGACTTCGGCTCCGAAGACATCGATGGTATGGACGACGATGGAGGAGACCAACAAGAACCACCGCCCACAGGGCGCTGGACTGCCACCTCATCATATGACATATACATGGTGGACACCCCCAAAGAAGGCAATGGCGATAAGACAGCGGAGGATAATCCCTCCAAGAAGCAATCCAAGCACCGGCGTCAACGGCGCCGCTCTAAGTCCCACCATAGCAAAAGCAGCGATACCGGCACAAGAGACAATAATGCTCCGGATAGTGCCGAGGACGACGACAATCCCCTCCAGCCAAACCTCGAGCGGGAGGATGAACAAGCTAGCCCTCCGGAATAGGCAGCAGATGGAGAATCAGAGGATGACAATTACATGCCTCTCTCCGAAGACGAGGTGAGCCTCGGCGACGAAGAATTTATCGTGCCTGAGGATCCCGTCGAGCAGGAGCGCTTCAAGCGCCGGCTTATAGCCACAGCAAACAGCCTGAAGAAAAAGCAACAACAGCTTCGAGCTGATCAAGATCTTCTAGCGGACAGATGGACTGAAGTCCTGGCGGCCGAGGAATACGAACTCAAGCGCCCAACCAAGAGTTACCCAAAGCGCAGGTTGCTACCCCAACTCGAGGAGGAAGCATTAAAACCCACATCACCAGCGTATGATATGGCTGATCGGCCACCTCGTGGCCGAGACAGAGGGGCATATCAGCCCGAAGTCCAACCCGCACCCCGTCGCTAGACAAACAAAAACACAAAGGCCCGGGGCAATACGCGGGACCTGCGAGACATATTGGAAAACAAAGCAGGACATACAAGATCGATCTACGGATCACGGGGGCGCGCCCCAACGTGGGACGATGATCGTCACGCCGGATATACTAAAAGCAAATCCGGCCGGGCCAAATACAGCAGACAAGACTCGTATGAACTGCGTCGTGATATAGCCCGGCACAGAGGCGCCGCACACCCCCTATGCTTCACTGATGAAGTAATGGATCACGAATTCCCAGAGGGTTTTAAACCCGTAAACATTGAATCATATGATGGTACAACAGACCCCGCGGTATGGATCGAGGATTTCCTCCTCCACATCCACATGGCTCGCGGTGATGATCTACATGCCATCAAGTACCTCCCACTAAAACTCAAAGGACCAGCTCGGCATTGGCTGAATAGCTTGCCAGCAGACTCCATTGGCAGTTGGGAAGAGTTGGAAGATGCATTCCTTGACAACTTCCAGGGCACTTATGTGCGACCACCAGATGCTGATGACTTGAGCCATATAACTCAGCAGCCAGGCGAATCGGCCAGGAAATTCTGGACCCGGTTTCTAACTAAGAAAAACCAAATTGTCGACTGTCCGGATGCAGAGGCCTTAGCGGCATTTAAACATAACATCCTGGACAAGTGGCTCGCCCGACACCTTGGCCAAGAGAAGCCGAAGTCCATGGCAGCCCTCACGACACTCATGACCCGCTTTTGCGCTGGCGAGGATAGCTGGCTGGCTCGAAGCAACAACACATCAAGGAATCCTGGCACTTCAGATGCCAAAGATACTAACGGCAGACCACGTCATAACAGACACAAGCGCCGCAACAACGGCGATAACGCCGAAGACACGGCAGTCAATGCCGGATTGAGTGGCTCTAAATCCGGTCAGCGGAAAAAGCCGTTCAAAAGAAGCAATCCAGGCCCGTCCAGTTTAGACCGCATACTCGATCGCTCGTGTCAAATTCACGTCACCCCCGATAAGCCAGCCAATCACACCAACAGAGAATGCTGGGTGTTCAAGCAGGCCGGCAAGTTGAATGCCGAAAACAAGGACAAGGGGATGCATAGCGACGAGGAGGAGGAGCGGCCGCCGAACACAGGAGGACAGAAGAGGTTCCCTCCACAAGTGAAAACGGTGAACATGATATACGCAACCCACATTCCCAAGTGGGAACGGAAGCGCGCACTAAGGGACGTCTATGCGATGGAGCCAGTCGCCCCAAAGTTCAACCCATGGTCCTCTTGTCCGATCACCTTCGATCGTAGGGACCACCCCACTAGTATCCGTCATGGCGGATCTGTCGCATTGGTCCTTGACCCCATCATTGACGGATTTCACCTCACTCGAGTCCTTATGGACGGTGGCAGCAACCTGAACCTGCTCTATCAGGATACAGTGCGTAAAATGGGCATAGACCCCTCAAGGATCAAACCCACCAAAACCAACTTTAAAGGTGTAATCCCAGGTGTAGAGGCCTGTTGCACGGGCTCAATCACACTGGAAGTGGTTTTCGGGTCTCCGGACAACTTTCGAAGCGAGGAGTTAATCTTCGATATCGTCCCCTTTCGCAGCGGCTATCACGCACTGCTCGGACGAACCGCATTTGCCAGATTCAATGCGGTACCACATTACGCATACCTCAAACTCAAAATGCCAGGACCGCGCGGGGTTATAACAGTTAATGGAAACACAGAACGCTCGCTCCGCATGGAGGAGCACACTGCGGCCCTCGCAGCAGAAGCACAAAGCGGCCTTTTAAGGCAAACCGCCAATTCGGCGATAAAGCCCCCGGACACCTTCAAGCGAGTCCGGAGTAATCTGCAACAGGATGCCTGGCACGTTTAGAGCTCGCCTAGAAATTCGGCATCCGTCCTAGTCCCAGTCAAGCGACGAAATCTGTGCCGCACGTACATAATTACGCACTAAAAATACCATGGGCATAGGCGGGGGCATGGCCAGGACACGTCCCACAATGCGGCTCAACCGCCCCAGGGGCTGTATATCTTTATCATTCTCTCTCTTTCAAGACCTTACTCTCTGGAAGCCCTTTTCGGCAGTCTGATTGCTGGATACATTACGTGAAGGAAAAACCAAGGAGGCAAGAAGGTAAGACATACAAGGGAATCCCCAGGTGGTCTATGATAACGATCGAAGTACCCGTTTTAAATACCCATACGCAACTTGCCCTTGGATAGGACATGTCAAACAGTCCTATTTTTTGCTTATTGCACTACTTGTACCCGTATGCTTCGACGTATTATTTAATAACAATGCATAGAGTTAGTCTATTATTGCATTACCTTTTTTTCTTGTCTGCTTATTTACGACAAATTGCACCCGTACATTCTGGTACGACCAGTGCGCCAGGGGCTTCAGTATACCCCATAATACGGCGTGAGAAGTCCGAACACTTTTGACAGTGCGACACCCCGAACTTATAGCATTATCTGCATCAGCTCCGAATCATGTCTTGGGTCAATAGTTGGGTTTGCCCGGCTCCCATGTTTTGGTACCTTACGTTCCGCAATATCGGCTAAGGTAGCGCTGGGAGAACTACTGCGATTGTGTCCCGGTTCTTGCGGACGAGCACCTCAGTAGAGAAAGCCGAAAACTGACTGTCATGATAAGGCGAGAGTTGGTCGCTGTTCGAGAGGTCTCAAGTCCTTAAAGACTTTTTCCGCTTCGGGCGAGGAGTCGGCCTTGCCCGACTTAGGCGTATATAGCGCCCCAAATTCGGCCTTCCAAATACTAGGGGCTTCGCCAAAATTTAAAATTGTAGACTTCTATGGCTAAGTGAGAGTGATAAAGCTTTCTAATCCGTTTGCCTGGTTCGCTGTGCTGAACACCTCCTTCGAAGGACCCAAAATTAGGATAAAGAGTGCTTAGGTTTATCCCAAACACCCCAGTACTAGTTACATGGGGGCAGAAGCCGACGACTAGCCAACTCTCAGATTTCATAAACGGTCGCACAGAAGGTAATATTTTAAATTAGCAAGCATTGCATAGCGCACATGAACTCGTTTCATATTACAGGATCACATGAGTACATTCATTCGAATATTACATCCTTAACACATTCCTCCGCCACAAGGCGAGAACCCTTCAGGACACTGTTATAATACATTTCGGGGTGGCGATGCTCCTTGCCTTCCGGCGGCCCATCCTTCACCAGCTTTTCGGCGTCCAGCTTCGCCCAGTGCACCTTCGCCCGGGCAAAAGCCCTGCGCGCACCCTCGATGCAGACGGACCGCTTTATGACTTCAAGCCGTGGGCAGGCATTCACAAGCCGCCTCACCAGGCCGAAGTAGCTATCAGGCAGGGGCTCACCAGGCCACATCCGGACTATAAGACCCTTCATGGCCTGTTCGGCCGCCTTGTGGAGCTCGACCAGTTGCTTCAGCTGGTCGGTCAAGGGCATTGGGTGTTTGGTCCCAGTATACTGAGACTAGAACAACTTCTCCATCGAGCTCCCCTCCTCAGCCCGGTAGAACTCTGCGGCATCCGACACACTGCGGGGTAGATCTGCGAACGCTCCTGGAGAGCTCCGAACTCGGGTAAGTAAAAAGAAAGTTTCCTTCACATGCTTGCTTTGCATAATGAATGCCTTACCCGCTGCTATCTTCTTAACCGCCTCAATTTCCCAGAGGGCCTTTTGGGCTTCGGCCTTGGCATGTTGTGCGCTTTCGAGGGCCTTCGCAAGCTCGGACCCTTGTGTCTTAGAGTCAAGCTCCAAGGACTCGTGTTTTTTGGCGAGAGCCTGGAGCTCTTGCTGCACCTCGCCTACTCGGGCTTCTTGCTTTTCTCGCTCGATGCGCTCCTTGGCCGCTTTGTCTTCGGCCTCGGATAGCGCCTTCTGCAGGGACGCCACTTCGGTCGTGGCCCCTAGCAAAATTCATGACGATCCTATTATTCTAAAAACCAAATTTTTTATAATATACAAACGGGGTATCACTTACCTTCGTTCTCTTCGAGCTACCTCTTGGTAAGGCAGAGCTCTTCCTTTGACCGCTCAAGGTCCCGCTTCAGTGCGGCGACCTCCGCAGTACGTGCGGCAGCGGCTAGCAGTGAAGCCTGCATATGCACATAGACATATTCCGATTAGACTCCTGCGGTTATTATTTGATCCTCTATTCGGCCTTCCTTTGCGAATGCCAAACAGAGCATCAGGGGCTACTGTCTATGCGGTGACATTCTCTTATAATCTGGGTACTTACCTCAAAGCCTGTTAGGAGGCTGGCACAGGCTTCAGTCAGTCCTCTCTTGGCGGACTGAACCTTCTTGACCACCGCACTCATAATGGTGCGGTGCTCTTCATCGATGGAAGCGCCGCGAAGCCCTTCCAGCAAGTTGACCGATGCCTCTGGATGAACAGAGGCCATCAGCACACACGGCTTGCCCCCCTTAGCGAGGGGTTGCCGGACAGAATCCGGAACCACTGGAGGTTCCGGCGCCGTATTCAGCTTGGGGCTAGACTTTCCGCCCCCGGCGTTAGGGCCCAGAGGAGTCTTGCCCCTCGTGCGCCCAGCGCCAAGAATGTCGCCTTGAAGCGTCTCCGGAACTGTCTCCCCTTGGTTCAGTCCCCTTTGAGACAACACCTCGGCGTCGTCCGTAGGGCAGGGGGAGGAGGCGGTCTGGAGTGAATTGTTGTTCCTATCCGACGGGCCCAGAGAATCATCTGACGAAGATACGTCGATGTGGGCTCGGGATGGGCTGCATAATCATGCGCGGCATGATAAGAAACAGTACAATAAGACGTACCAAGAATTGTTAGGATATCCAGATACTCACGACTTTGCCAGGGGCTTGTCCCTGGGCAACCACTCCTCGTTGCTGAAAGCGGCCGTCGTGGAGCAGTCCGGGAGGAGGGTCCTTCCCTTCTTGGACCCTTCGGCCTCCCCTGATGGGGCGACCTTCCTTTTCTTGTCCTCCCCGGCTGGGGGGGAGAACTTTCCTCTTCTTCCTCCTCGTTTTCGTGGGAGGAGTGCACCTCGGTGTTTTCGGACGATGAGTCCGATATAACCTTGCGCCGGAGACCCTTCCTGGTCCCCGTGGCCTTCTTCGCCAGCACCTCATAAGGCGTCGGAACCAGCATCTCCGTTAGGAGAGCATCTGCTGGATCTTTGGGCAGGGGGGCTGGACAATCGATCTGCTCCGCTGTCGCTACCCAGTCCTGTTAAATAGCGTGGAGGCTTAGATCCCACGCATGGTTAAACCAGGGAAAATGAACATCTTATAAGATATAAAAGACTTACCGGATTAGCAGGGCGCTTTGCGCTGAGTCCGCGGTCCTCGGTAAGGGGAGGACGTACCTCAGCGCCCTTGAACAGCACCTTCCAGACGTCCTTGTGTGTCGTGTCGAAGAGCTCTCGCAGCGTCTGGTGCTCGGCCGGGTCGAACTCCCACAAATTGAATGCCCGTCTTTGACACGAGAGGATCCGGCGGAAGAGCATGACTTGGACCACGTTGACGAGCTTGATTTTCTTGCTCATCATGTTTTTGACGCAGGTCTGGAGTCCGGTCAGCTCTACCGAGGAACCCCGGGATAGGCCCTTCTCTTTCCAGGAGGTGAGCCGCATGGCGATTCCGGATCAAAATTTGGGGGCCGCCACCCAGTTGGTGTCGCGCGGCTCGGTGATGTAGAACCACCCCGATTGCCACCCCTTTATGGTCTCCACATAGGAGCCTTCGAGCCAGGTGACGTTGGGCATTTTGCCCACCATGGCGCCTCTGCACTCTGCTTGCTGGCCGACCACCACCTTCGGTTTAATGTTGAAGGTCTTCAGCCATAAGCCGAAGTGGGGCTTGATGCGAAGGAAGGCCTCGCACACGATGATAAACGTCGAGATGTTGAGGATGAAATTGGGGGCCAGATCGTGAAAGTCCAGCCCGTAGTAGAACATGAGCCCGCGGACAAACGGGTGGAGGGGAAATCCCAATCCGTGGACAAAGTGGGAAAGAAAAACCACCCTCTCATGGGGTTCTGGGGTAGGGACGATCTGCCCCGCATCTGGCAGCTGGTATGCGATATCCGCGGCCAGATATCCTGCTCCCCGAAGCTTTGTGATGTTCTCCTCCGTAACGGAGGAGACCATCCACTTGCCTCCTGCTCCGGACATGCTTGGAGTAGTTTGAGGAGGAAATGCGAACTTGGGTGCTAGAGCTCGAGTGCGCAAGAATGGGTGAGCAAGGAGGAAGAGGGCGTGGGTGAAAAGAGGAATCCCTGTCCCTTTATAAGGGCGGAAGAAACTATACGCCTCCCCACCTGACTGGTAAATTCGCTTATTCCCCAAGCGCCGTAATTGATGGCGCGGTTGGGTTACCCACACCCGTATTGATGAGAATCCCGTGATAAGGGGACACGATCTCTGCTTCGACAAGACGTGCCAAGAAAACCGCCTCGCAATGTGTGCAGTAGCTGGTTGAGAAAAACGGTTCGAATAATGACCGAGTCGTGGTGTGATGTCATGCTGCCGAATGTGTCAGCGGATTAGATTTGTGGAAATATTATTCTCTCTATGGTGGTATGTGGAATTTGTTTTACAGAGCCGGACACTATCCTTGTGTTCAAAATCTTCTATGGAATATTCGGAGGAGGAACCCGCCTTGCAATGCCGAAGACAATCTGCACGCCGGACTCATCGTCATTGAAGCCTGGTTCAGGGGCTACTGAGGGAGTCCTGGATTAGGGGGTCCTCGGACAGCCGGACTATATCCCTTAGCCGGACTGTTGGACTATGAAGATACAAGATTGAAGACTTCGTCCCGTGTCCGGATGGGACTCTCCTTGGCGTGGAAGGCAAGCTTGGCAATACGGATATGTAGATCTCCTCCCTTGTAACCGACTCTGTGTAACCCTAGCCCCCTCCGGTGTCTATATAAACCGGAGGGTTTAGTCCATAGGACAACAACAATCATACCATAGGCTAGCTTCTAGGGTTTAGCCTCTACGATCTTGTGGTAGATCAACTCTTGTAATACTCATATCATCAAGATCAATCAAGCAGGAAGTAGGGTATTACCTCCATCGAGAGGGCCCGGACCTGGGTAAACATTGTGTCCCCCGCCTCCTGTTACCATCCGCCTTAGACGCATAGTTCGGGACCCCCTACCCGAGATCCGCCGGTTTTGACACCGACAATCGGTCCCACCGAATTGACATGTCGGTCCCACCAAGAATCCTAACGTTCACATTTTGAACTAAATCGGTCCGACCGAGTTCTCCAAATCGGTCCCACCGAGTTTGGTGATTTGTGTGTAACGGTTAGATTTTGTGTGGAGGCTATATATACCCCTCCACCCACTCTTCATTCATGGAGAGAGCCATCAGAACATGCCTACACTTCCAATACATATTTTCTGAGAGAGAACCACCTACACTTGTGTTGAGGTCAAGATATTCCATTCCAACCACATAAATCTTGATCTCTAGCCTTCCCCAAGTTGCTTTCCACTCAAATCTTCTTTCTACCAAATCCAATCCTATGAGAGAGAGTTGAGTGTTGGGGAGACTATCATTTGAAGTACAAGAGCAAGGAGTTCATCATCAACACACCATTTGTTACTTCTTGGAGAGTGGTGTCTCCTAGATTGGCTAGGTGTCACTTGGGAGCCTCCGACAAGATTGTGGAGTTGAACCAAGGAGTTTGTAAGGGCAAGGAGATCGCCTACATCATGAAGATCTACCCTAGTGAGGCAAGTCCTTCGTGGGCGACGGCCATGGTGGGATAGACAAGGTTGCTTCTTCGTGGACCCTTCGTGGGTGGAGCCCTCCGTGGACTCGCACAACCGTTACCCTTCGTGGATTGAAGTCTCCATCAACGTGGATGTACGATAGCACCACCTATCGGAACCACGGATAAAAAATCTCCGTGTCAACATTGCGTTTGCTCCCTGAATCTCATCCCTTTACCTTCATGTGCAATTGTTTTACATTCCGCTGCTATACTCTTAGAATTGCATGTGTGGGTTGATTGCTTGACTTGTGATAAGTTGCTAAAATCTGCCAAGAACTAAAATTGGGAAAAGGCTAGATTTTTATTTGGTCAAGTAGTCTAATCACCCCCCTCTAGACATACTTTCGATCCTACACCCTTAAGCGATGGCATCTTGACATCACACGTATCATTATGAAGCGGCATCAACTTGCACAAGGCGAGGCCTCCGTCGTCCGCGCCCATGCGAACAAGCTTATAGCGAAGAAGATAAGGGAGATCAAACCGCTTCTGGACCCTTGGGTTCCTTGTAATGATGTTATTAGTTGAGTCGAGAATGTTCTTGAACGAACCTGCCATGCTAGCCGAGGTGATGACGTCGCATCGATCAATGAGTTCCCCCACCACGTCATCTTTCAGATCGGGGCAAGAATAATGGGGTCGTTTCCGGCTTGTTCCCTCCATGGAGAAGACGATCGAACAATGGCAGAAGGAAGGGTGAAGGCAAATGGAGGAGGGAGGAAGAGCGTGCGATAGCAGTTCCAAATCGAGAGGGAAAGGCGAAGAGTCAGTGGACGGTTGCCAGTTTGCCACAGTACACGAAGAGGCGCCCCGGCCTACACGTCCTTTCGGAAATTGTACAAAAGGACTCGCCATCGTCTCACTGACATGTTGGAACGGGACCACATGTCAACGAAACATGGTGTGTAATTTCTCGTGCAAAATGCGATCTGGCCGCGTTGGCCCGAGGTGCCGCATTAGTTATTGACCTTTATTTTTTTAATGGCGTGCCGTTCACTTTTGAAGCACGACTAACTAGTATTGTTTGCAGAGAAAATATAAACTACTCTACCACTACTCCACCTCTAGTACTAGTAGTATTAAAAAGATATATAGGCTGGAGCTTCAGAGCTTTCTTGCTAAGGGCTGCCCACTTGCTTCTCACACTATCACCCTCTCTCCGGATCTAAAAAGACGACCTCTCTCTCCCTCCTCACCGGTGGTCACAGATCCGCCGGGGAAGAAAAGGACGTGCAGTGTTGACGCACTCGTCATCGGCGAGCGAGATCACGCACTGACGACAAGGCCGCCCTCTCAGACCTAGCGCCCGCGCGGGATGGCCTCCGTCCCCAAGCTCGCTGCCGTAGTGCGTGCGGAGGACGACGACCACGAGCGAAGCCACTTCCCGCCGACCCTCAGGTATGCTACCTCTTTTTGAACCATACCCTTGTTCTATTGCCCCATCTGCCACATCGCTGCACAGTGGCGGAGACATCACACGGCGAACTGGGGCTGTTGCCCGGGCTCCCATGGTGCAACTCCATGAAGCTCTAGTACAAAAAATTGGGTGAAGTAGAATTTTGTTTGGGCAAAAACAAATTAATTTGGCAGCACTTAGATCTTGCCCAGGCTCTAAACTTGAGCTGGCTCCGCCACTATCGCTACATGTGGATCTTTTTCCACTCCACCATCTTCCCAATTTCTTGTCCTCTGCTCTGCTGGTCATGCAGACGAAAACCTTAATTTGCACTATTAAAGGAAACCCTACTTCATGCAGACTAATCCATGTCTGGGTTGAATAAGGAAAGGAAGGGAGACTGTACTGTCCAAGAGAGTAGGCATCGAACCCGCATCTAGGTTGAAAAGGGGAAAATCAGTAGCTAAGGAACGAGTCTCGTGTCTCTTGGTTGAAGAAGGGTAGAAAGGCATGACAACGCAATAGAGAATGACCAGGTCGATCGGTTTGTTGTCCTCACATAGGAAAAAGGTGGCTAAAGAGAACAAAAATGGAACATAATCCACATATGCTGCCTGGATATTTGTTGCTCTGGGCAACCATACCTCCCTCACCACTCTATGCGTCCGTGGAGGTACATCGTACTGGTGCACCCACTGTCTGAATGGGTCTCCCATGCTCTTATTGCCACTTTTTTGCTGTTAGTATAACGCCAGCGGTAAAGTCAATCAATGCTACTGCTAAAGTGATGCCACATTTAACTAATGCCGCAGTCAGTCTAATGCCACCGATAAATTTAAGCAATGCCATTTAATGTCTCTGGATTATTTCAGGGTTAGCTGTTGATTGTGGACGTATTAAAGATTTTTCAGCTAAGGCATTCTAATGTTCTTGCACAACCAGTATACCAACGATGAAACTTGTTACTACCTTTAGATTTTTGCACTGTTAATGCTTATAGATTACATACCTCACTTTCATGAGATAAGTCAATTATTTTGTACAGTGTCACCAAAATGCCAAGGCGCTGATGTCATTTTATTTTGGTTAAACTGCACAAAAAATTATGAAGACAAGAGGAAAGGTCAAGAGTGGGCACCTCCTCCTTTGGCTATTGTATTGATTCGTTCGATCAAGTTTTATGTTTGATCGATTATCAAGATTGGGATAGCAATTTTTCATGTCCACTCGAGTTCGAAATGATATTTACCTTGAAGGTACATGGTTTGCAATTTTTTAATACTGTCATTAGTTAATAATGCTAGTTACCTTCAGACTTTTGTATTTGGTTTAATGCTCTTGCACAGCTAGTATACCAATGCTGAAACTTGTTACCTTTACATTTTGTATTGTTAATTCTTATAGAAATCTTCCAGTGCTAGAGCTTATGGAAATTTGTTCAGTAAAACCATTGTATTGTACCCTGTAATAAAATAACTACTCTACTGTTGCACTAGCCACTGGATTAGTGTATATTTGTACTATTCGAATGGTGTTGCATTAGCGTATGGACATATATAAAGTGTGGCAAGCTTTCCGAGATATGTGCTCAAGAAAACTACTACCTGTTTTTCTAAATACTGACCGTTTCGGTACTTTAAATTGAATTGTGAAAACGTCTTATATTAAGGAACAGAGGGTGTAGAGTTCACTCAAATTATCCCGGTAAAGCTAGTCACACCTTTGTTAAAATTAATGTTCATTATGTTATCGGAGGAGGTCTGTATGTTTGTCTCTAATGCCTGTCGACAACATACCTGACATCATGATGTAATGTTAAGCCATTTCCTTTTGTACAGTGTCACTGAATTGTCAAGGCGGTGATGGCATTTTATTTTAGTTGAACTGCACAAAATATGCTTAAAAGAAGAGGAAAGGTCAGGAATCGATCACTCTTTCAGAAAGAACTACATATGCCTTTCTGACATCAGCAGTTGTTGCCTTATTTATTCCTTCAAACAGGTGGTTAGAAACAGTCTTGCTACCTTTTCCCATTAAGAAATTGGAATGCTTATATTTGTGAGTCTATGCTTCAACTAGTGCCACTTTTATAGTAATCACACTTTCAATATCTATGCAAACAGGGATGCTCGATTTTAGTGGAACTGCACAAAAAGTCCAGCTGGTTCAACATTAGGAGCATGTTTTCTTCCAAACCTTTATATCCAATTGGTGGCACTATGAGCTGTTCATTACGAAGGTACATGGTTTGCTACTATCTTTCTACTCTTTTTGTACTGTCATTAGATAGTAATACTAGTGGTTTGCATGTGAATTTATTGGCAGGGTGGACCTACATTGGAGGTGCAGGACAAGATTCAATGATTGGATGCTCAATTTCGGTTGTATCGATTTCACCTCTTCCATCATTGCGAACATGGATATCCTTGGTCTGATGAAGAATAGGCGCTATATTTCTGCTCTGAACCAGCAAATCAATTCAGTATGAAATTGTCCAGGGCAAAACATGACTGTATCAAATTGTCCAGTGCAAAACATGATAGATTCTAAGCGGAAGAGACATGTTTAAACTGAAAATACAAGGTGGGGTATATGTTTACTAGCTGCTTGATATTTGTGCAGACAAAGATGTCTGCCCGTTGCTATTTGGCAAACACACAAAGTGGCCGCAATTTTGGTTGAACTGCACAAGAGAATAGTATAGTCACTGCATGCAGTGCCATTTGAAAATAGACATAGAAAGATTGAATAGTCACTTCATGGACTGCAGAAAAGTAGTACTGTACTATTTATTGGCCAACACTAGGTGCTTCATTGCTTTGGTGTTATTATACAATGGGCATCATTTTGCCTAAGTTAAAGTTTGTATTCCGAAAATAGTCTCGCCGTGTGATCGAGAGAAGATCAAATCATATTGCAGGGGATGTTCCTCCATCATGTGTGGTTCATTCTCATGGTTCCAGCTGTTGGTGAAACCATTTACGTTTGCAAGAGGAATTGTAGACTTCACAAACAAATTTGTCTTTCAGTCTGTACTGAATGTTGGCCAAGAGAAGCATCCATGTTAGTAGGAAGAACAGATGTTTTTTCTAGATCTTTGCTTTTGGAGCTACATATTTATATATGATCTGTGAATCATTGAGATGCAGTAACATGTTGATCTTATGAATGGGAATCGTACTAGTTGGTTTTTGAATTTGGGCTACTAATGTGAACATATTACAATGCCAGGCATGTGAGTCTCGTGTGAACATTTTGAACGGATCGGCTCTTACTGCTGTGCATAGCATGATCCTTATTTCTGTGTTCTCAGTGTTTACAAGTTACTAACAGTTCCTTATTTCTGTTCGCTCAGTGTTTACAAGTTACTGATCGATCACTAGCTAGCCTACTAATGCGCTCCTGGCAGTTTTAGTTCCGACGCAAGATCTTAAGTGGTAGTTTTTTGAATAAAAATGCCTACCTCTCAAGAAACTGACAAGCTGCTCTAAAGAAAATGCCATGCGAATCTGAAGAAACTGCCAGCAAAAACATTCACAAATGCCTTATCTCCCAGCGAACGTTCATCAGCTAATGCGATCGTACACGTACACCATCCGACCTACTCGATCCTACACGTACACTATCCGACCTACTCGATCCTACACGGATAAATAGCGGATCACGCACGTACTACCTCCTTTCCGGTTTGCAGGGCTCAATTCAAAAAACGACCTACTCGATCCTACACGAATAAATAGCAGATCACGCACGTACTACCTCATTTCCGGTTTGCAGGGCTTAATTCAAAAATCTAACCAACCAAGGTAGATGATGAGTGGTGGAATCATTTTTGACAAGAAGGGAGTAGCTCATCTGGATGATTCGAGTGCCCTCGTTTGACCGTCATGCCGGCGTGCGACCCAGCACGGATGGGACGCACCACTGAAGGGACGGGATGGCACAGTCATAATTTCAGTTTTTCTAGTTTTCCACGGCAAGCTGGCACGCTAAGCCATGCCTGCTTATGCATTGAATTCCGATGACCGTGATGACCGTCGCGTTTCCCGCGACACGCTAGTTCGCCTACCTTCCGCCTATAATTACTGTTTCCCGGGCTTCTCCGGTGGCACCATCACCCAACTCGCCCTATCCTCATAAGCTCCCACCGGCCCGACGTCGCTCGCCACTTATCCTCGCTCTCGCCACGTCCGACATGCCCCCGCCTGTCCGCGATAGGCGACACCGAAGGCGGTCACCGCCGGAACTAGTGTTCGTTTTTTCACCGGAAGGCAGACGGAGGGAGGAGGCATTCTATCGGTCTTTAGATGGCAATGCGGAGATCGAGGAGTTGTTGGAGCGCGACCGCCTGGCGGAGGAGCAGGAGTTGTTGGAGTGCGACCGCTTGGCGGAGGAGCAGCGTATCGCCGATTTGCGCCGCCAACGGGACATGGAGCAGCAGCGCACCAACGCTGTGAGTCGCGAGCAGAGCGCCCGCAACTGGGCCGACTATGTGGAGGCCGGCGCCCGGCAAATAGCCCTGGAGGCTGTCGGGCACGCACGCGTTCGCAACGCTGATTTTTACTACCAACTCGTCAAGTGGGTTTCCCGCTTAGAAGCCGAAGCTTCGGTGGACCACGCCGGCATGGAAAGGGCCAACGCGCCCTATCGCACCTCTGGCAAGTCCGAGGCGAGGCGAAGGACGCCGGTGCCGGTGTTTAGCGTGTACCGCAGATGGCGACCGGCATCGTCTTGTTAGCTAAGAGTAAGTTAGTACTTGTACGCTACTAGAGTATTAGTGGGAGTAGATAGTTAACTTGGCTATGATGGATGTCAACGTGGAAGTTCAGTATTCTATATGTGGATCAGACCTGTTACTTTGCTCTGAATGTTGAACTTTCCGTTTGAACGTATGGAATGGGCTGTTATTTTTTTAAATGGGTTGTATTTGTCCTCCACGGGTTTAGAGGCTGACTTGTGGGCCTACCAAGTTGACGCGTACACAATCAGGAGATGATTGTACATGGAGAGGATGACAGCAGGGACCCGCCAAGGTCATGGCAGTATGCAAGCAAGTGCCTCCTTATTTCAAGTCAATAAAAAAATGGCTCCTCCTAATGGATTTCTGACATCTGGGTCCCATGCCATTGTCAACGTAGTCAATAAACGAGAGAATTGCACAACGAGCGGCTGACACCAGGGACCCAGCAGCTCGCCCAGTTATTTTTGTTTTGGGTTAATTTGATAAATGCCACTCCAAATCTGGTGTTTCTGAGAAATGCTGCTGCAATTTCCAAACTTTGAAAAATGCCATTTCATGCCATTTCCAGTGACATTTTTCGAAGTCTGGAGTGGCATTTTTCAAAGTTTGCAAATTGCACTGGCGTTTTCCAAAGTTTGCAAAAATTGCAGTGGCATTTTTCAAAGTTTGGAAATTGCAGTGGCATTTTTATGAATCGCCATAACTGGAGTGGCATTTATCTAATTTGTTCTTGAGACGAAAGCAGGGTGTCAACTGGGCTGTGCGGGGCACTCTGGCCTGTCTAGACAGCCTTCTCTTTTATGTTTACCACTGACCAGCCGAGTAGTTTTTTTTTCTTTCTGAAAATGGCTAGCCCGGTTTTTTTTGTGATTTGCCAAGTAAGTCGCTTTGTCAGGCCTGTTGGGCTGCAAATCTTTCAAGATGAGGAGAGCTTCATTCGGCTAGACGAGAAAATGGCCTATCAGTAATGAGAAATGGGCTGTACATTTTTTAAACACATCAAACTGACAATTAGTTTCAAATTTCTTTTTTTCATTTCGAGATTTTAAATTGCATTAATTTTTATGCGTGGACAGTTTGTTGGATTTTATATTGATATACATTTATTTTTAAAATCAGTTTGAATGTGACTCAAAATTTTGGGATTAAAAATAGTTCATCCAACCTTAAGAATATGGGCTGTAATGCTAACAAAAAGAATATGGGCTCCAAAAAAAACCTTAAGAATTAGCAAATGGGCTGTAAATTATTAGAAATAATGGCAGATGGGTTGTATGCTGTTTTCCACAGATTTGAGGCTTTCCTAGAAAAAAGGTTGACGCACAAGCAGTGACTGTTGGATGTCCATCCAACGGGCGTCGTGCTTCTTCAATCTCTGCTCTTCCTGCTCCAGCCGCTCAAACAAGTGTCGGCGGGACTGCCTGCTCCCTCCTCCCCGTGGCCGGCTGTGCTGCCGCGCAGGCCTCATCGCCCCACCGTACTCCCATTGCTGGCCTAGCCATCCCTCTAGTCACCCACACCTGCTGTTATTCTCCGGCGACGATAGACGAACCAGTAAACCCTCGTACAGTCGTACTCCCCTCAGCGTGGGAAACAACTGCCGAGTCTTCCCTACCTCCGTGTCGTTCCCTTCCTAGGCCTCGCCGTCGTCCAGCGCCCTGGTGCTCTCGGCGCGGCCAGGTCAACATGGTCAACGACCAACATGCATCTGAAGTGGACTGTACGTGGAGAGGCTGACTGCTGGGTCCACGGCCGCACACAAGGAAATGCCTCCTTATTACGCGCAAAATAATGATTCCTCCACCTGACATCTGGGACCCACCGAAAGGGCCTCTGTATTTCGTGAAAAAACGTTACCGCCGTTGACAGCTCGGACCCACCAGCTATATCTTCGCACGCAAGGAAGTGCGTCCTTATTACGCACAAAAAAATGAATACTCCCCCTGCTAGCTGGGACCCAGTATAGTGGCAGGCTGACTTGTGGGCCTACTAAGTTGACGGGGACGGAGGGCTTTGTCAACTTAGTCAATATGCACGATTCTAGCTCCAGTGACCGTATGATGTCCATCCAACGGCCGTAGTACTTCTTCAACCTCTGGTCTTATTGCTCCAGCCGCCCAAACCAGCGCCGGTCGTGCCTCGTGCTCCTGCCTCCCGTGGCCGGCTGCGATGCGGCGGAGGCCTCACCGCTCCCTACTACTCCCACCGCTGGCCAGGCCATCCCTCTACTCACCCACATCCCCTGTTATTCTGCCGCAACGGTAGCCTCACACTGTAGAGAACTAGTGAACCCTTGTACTCCTCTACGCGTGGGCATCCACTACCGCGTCTTCCTCGGCTCCGCGTCGTCCCCTTCCTAGGCCTCGCTATCGTCCACCGCCCTGGTGCTCTCGGCGCGGCGTGGTCAACATGGTCAAGTAATGGCTTCCATCGGACGTGGACTGTACATGGAGAGGCTGGCAGCTGGGTCCACGGCCGCAGCAAGGAAGTGCCTCCTTATTACGAGTAAAATAATTATTCCTCCACCTGACAGCAGGGACCCACCGGACGGGCCACCGTATTTCGCGAAAAAAACGTTTCCCCCTTACTGCTGGGACCCAGCAACTACATCTTCGCCCGCAAGGAAGTGCGTCCGGGCAAAAAAAATGAGTCGCCCCCCTGACTGCTGGGACCCACCAGCTACATCTTCGCATGCAAGGAAGTGCCTGACAGTCGGGACCCACCTGGTCGAAGCGTACGTAGCATTGTCATTCTGGTCGCGAACGTGTACGTACATACTGGTCGATGTAGAGGCGCGCACGTAGCATGTACACGTATGTACAGCGGCCAGTGTGCAAGAAAGAAAATACGGCCACGTACGTACATACGGGCAGGGTCTCGAACGCCTACTCGCGCATACGTACGGCCAGGGCTCATGTACATGGCTGGGTCGGAACGGAGAAATGGCGTCATCGTCGTGTTCATGGGGAGGCAACGGAATGCGTCGTGTTCATCGGGAGGCAACGGAACGCATGGGAGCCAACCGGCTTGGACGGAACAGCCGATGGAAACGAAGCCTGGCGTACCACAGAACGAAGGAAACGGCCTTGTGTTCGACCGGCCACGTTCGAAACGGGATCCTGTTCATCGGGAGGGGTCTGGCGTACCGCAGAACGGAGGAAACAGACCTCTTACGGTCGAAACGGGGGTCCTGTTGATCGGGAGGGGTATGGCATACCGCAAAACGGAGGAAACAGACTTGTGTTGGAGCGCTACGGTCGAAACGGGGGTCCTGTTCATCGGGAGGGGTGTGGCGTTCCGCAAAACGGGACTCCACGGGATACTGTTCATCTCCACCGTCGACCCCCTCCAGCCTCAACGGGCTACTGTTCATCCACCGTCGACCTCCTCCAGCCTCCACCTGCGACTGTTCATCCACGGGCTCCTGTTCATCCAGCCTCCACCGCGCGCTACTCCACCGGCTACTGTTCAACCAGCCCTCTCCACGGTCTACTCTTCAACCACCCCTCCACGGGCTACTGTTCATCCAGCCCTCCACCGTCTACTATTTATCATGCCCTCCACGGGGTGGTCCTGTTCATCCTACCCTCCACGGGGTCCTATTCATCCAGCCCCAACCGACTCGAACGATCGGGGTCCTGTTCATCCAGAGGCAACGCCACGGGGTCCTGTTCATCCACCCCCACCGGAAACTGTTCATCCAAACCCCCCAGCAACGCTCACTGTTCATCCAGAGGCAGCATCGATTGGCTTCACTTAGCAGCAGTAGCGAAGGAATCGCTCGATCGGGTTCAGTTAACAGCCATCGATCGATCGCTCGGGTTCAGTAACGCATAGCCTGCAGTGCAATCGCTCGGGTTCAGTTAGAGCCCAACGCCTCGCTCGGGTTCAGTTAGAGCCCAACGCCTCGCACCCACGCACGTGCATGTACGAGAGACACGCGCATCGCTCGGCCCCGACCACCCACCCTAACCGGGAACACCCCGATATTTTCCTCGCCCTCGCTTCTACCATAGTTTTTTCCGTCATGGACGGCCCAAAGAATGTCATGCAGCTGCGTCTCCGGCCCGCCCAGGACGAAAAGCCCATTTTCTGTCATGATTTTTTATCATAGAAGTAGGACTCCACCACATCTATGATGATACCGTGTTTTGTCACAATTATTGTCATAGAAGTGTCATAAGTATGACAGAAAAAAATTCGTTCGGCCCAAAATGTCACGGATGTGTCTTTTTTTGTAGTGAAGGGTTCTGTCCGCGAAAAGTGGATTAGGCGAAGCCTGCGCGAGTCTGTTAAGAGGCTTCGAGGTTTGTACTGAAAAGACCATTGAGTGTGTTTTATTCATGAACTGCATCTGTGTATAGGTAGTAGCCCCTGAGACTCTGATTGGCCTCCCAAGGGGAGCGGTCAGAGGATCAAAAAGATATGCCCAGGAAATAACCAGATGAACTGGAACACAGGCTATTACCACTCTGGCGACTGCCCGGACTACGGAGGTGGCAGAGCTGCGGCGGAAGCTTGATGTGGCAGATGATGATATTACGCTTATCAACAGGCAGCTTGACGAGGTGCAAGGTATGTCTTCGGGGATTGTCATTACATGCCTGTGCCTGTACTTGATCATGACGCTAAGAATTATGATATGCATAACTGCAGATGGTGCTGCTGCGGTTGAGATCCTTCGGGCTGAGCTGGCCCGTGCTAAAGAGCGGGCCCGGATGAATAATGCGACTGCCGAGAAGGCCTCTGCCGAGTTAAAGGTCGAACAGGCTGCTTGGCGCCAATGGGAGGAGAGAATGCCCACGATGATGCGTGAGCTAAAGGATGCCGCTAGCCGCTGTGAAATCCTCGAGAAGGATAATAAAGCCAAAATGGCTAGTCTTGATAAGGCCTTACAAGAGGCGAAAGAGGCGTGTTCCGAATCTAGAGTGGCGCGGGAGGAGATCCCACAAGCTGGGGAGATCGCGGCTGGTAAGCCCTTTTTATTGCAAACTAAGTTCGGCGATCCGAATTATGCTCCACTTAATCAGGTGTGGAGTTCTCCAGACGCGTTATTGGACCTGCCGAAGAGTGCTTCCGATGCGGCGCAGCTTTACCAAGCGCAAGAGGGGTATGCAACGGGGAAGCTTTTTTGGTCGCAGTTCGGTGCATCAAAACGCCCACTGTTGTTGAACGAATAGATGACCCAATGGGCCGAAGTCCATAGACTATCCGGTTCTGCCATGAAGGATGCTGTGGCCGGGCTGTGGCCGAACGAGCCAATTCCGAATAGTTATTTTGGTTTGGTGCGGCGACTTGCTGATGCGGTGCCGCCTATCGACGTCGTTAAGTGGTCGGCATGCATTGAAGGTGGACGGATGGCCTTTGCCCGTGTCAAGACATATTGGGCGAAGATGAAGGCCACAGATGTTGCCGTGAAGGGTCCACCCAAAGGCAAGGACCATCACGCACCAGAGCATTATTTTGAGGATGTCTTGGAGGGTGCCCGCTTGATAGAGGGTCAATGCTCGAAAAACATGATATTCGAGTGAAATGTATGGGTAGTTGTAAAAGGCAATGTTTATGATAAGGCTATTTTGTAGTTATGCCTAAAACTCTTATTCCTCCTGTGCGGCCGTTTTTGTATTATACTGAAAGTTTTCCAGTCGTCGGCTTCAGCCCCCTCGTATAAAGTACGTGGGTGTTCGGAAAAGCATTTGATCACTCTTAACCCAACGTCTTGGTCCTTTAAGGAGGTGTCAATGCGGTGAACTAGGCAATCGGACTATAGGGCGTTAACACTTTCACTTAGCCATAGGAGTTTTATGGGGGGGACTACGATATAGCCCCTGGTATGTATACGGCTTATTCCGATATGGTGTGTTACATGTATGACCTGAAGAGAAAAGGTCCTTCGTATAATACGGAGGGAATCGCGAAAGATTCTGATAAGTCATCGAGTGGTTGACCAGCTCTCGCCGCATCATGACAGTCAGTTTTTGGCTTTCTCTACTAAGGTGCTTGACCAGATGAACTGGAAGCACAATCGCAGTAGTTCTCCCTTTACTACCCTAGCCGATAGAGCGGAACGTAAGGTAGTAAGCACAGGAGCCGGGCAACCCAACTATTGACCCAAGACATGATTCGGAGCTGATGCATATAAGGCCAAACTCGCGACGCCGAAGTTCGCTATAAAGTTGTTCGGACTTGTCGGCAACTCATTTGTTCCCATACCGAGCTCGTGGCAATTTATGCCGAGGTGTATGTGTGAAACCACCACAGGAGCCAAATTCATTTTTTGAAAAGAGCGAGTGCTGGATGCGGGCTATGTTTACCGGGACCTGAGTGATATGTCATAAATAACAAAGCCGCAACCCCGGCTATTTGACATGCTCGGGGTCGAAGGCGGGGGAAAGGCACATTACAGGCTCGAAATAAAGAGTGCGGTCTACAAAAAGTTATTTTGGACCTCCTGTCGCACGTCTGTGTCGCCTGTCCTCAATGATTGGATTCCTTGACGGAAATAGCCTTTAGGTGAGTGTATGGATCCGAACTCCGATGGAGTCCATTGATATGATTAGCCTTTGCATCACCTGTGGTAAAGGATAATGAAAAAGAAAGAGTAATTAGAAAAATGGTTACGGGAGTGCTTGCAGGCTCATCCGTATTGTGCTTCTGCCGATGCCCAGGGTATTTTAAGTGCATAGTTATGCATGCGCGATACAAATTTCGCAGGTATATGAGGTGGGCGGCGGAAGCCGAACTGCTAGGTCCGCTCCGGAATTGGTCGATCATGTTGTATGGAGACCGGTGGCTTAATGGCCGGCAAGGTGTGCGGTTTAGTGAGACAGCTTTGTACTTCGGCTGAGATTGCCGCTATATAATCGTTAGTCTGGAGGCAGTGTTTCTCCTGCTCCGATGTGGAGTTGTGTGTCACGTATACCATATTCACTGTTTTTACTTCGGGGGGAAATTGCTTCTGACCCCCGGTATTTGGTTGGTAAGTCTTTTCGTCATCGCTATCACCGGGCGGCCTCCTCCCCTTGTGTTCGGCGTTGAGCTTGCCGGCCTGCTTGAAGGCCCAGCAGCTTCTGTTGGTATGATTAGCTGGTTTGTCAGGGTGGCCGTGAATCTGGCAGGGCCGATCCAATATCCTGTCTAAATTGGATGGTCCGTCTCTATTTGCGTTGAAGGGCTTTTTCCGTTGACCGGGTTTGGGACCGCTGAATCCGGCGTTAACCGTAGTGTTGCATGTTCTTTCGTTATCATTGCGACATTTGTGCTTGTTGCACTGTGGCTTGCCGTTGCCGTCTCGGACTTCGGAAGTGCCCGGATCGCTGGCGCTGTTGCTTCTACGAGCGAGCCAGCTGTCTTCTCCCGTGCAAAAGCGGGTCATCAGAGCGGTAATGGATGACATAGATTTTGGTTTTTCTTGACCAAGGTGGCGGGCAAGCCACTCGTTCCGAACGCTGTGTTTGAAGGCCGCTAGGGCTTCCGCGTCTGGACAGTCGATGATTTGGTTCTTTTTAATTAAGAACCTAGTCCAGAGCTTCCTGGCTGACTCTCAGGGCTGCTGGACAACGTGACTTAAGTCATCGGCATCTGGTGGCCGAACATATGTGCCTTGGAAGTTGTCGCGGAAGGCGTCTTCCAAGTCCTCCCAGCTGCCAATAGAGTTTTCCGGCAGACTGTTTAACCAGTACCGAGCTGGTCCTTTGATTTTTAATGGCAGGTATTTGATGGCGTGAAGGTCATCTCCTCTGGCCATGTGGATATGGAGGAGGAAGTCCTCGATCCATACCGTGGGGTCAGTTGTTCCGTCGTATGATTCAATATTCATGGGTTTAAACCCATCTGGGAATTCGTGCTCCATTACTTCGTCTGTGGAGCAAAGAGGATGTGCGGCGCCTCTATATTGGGCCACACTGCAACGTAGCTCCGATGGAGTCCGTCTTCGGTTTTCGGCCCGGGCGTGACTAGGTTTGTTGCGTCCGAGTAGATAATCGTCGCCACGCGTCGGGGCACCTCCTCGTGATCCGTAGATCAATCTAGTATGTCTTGCTCTGTTGTCCGGGCCCTGCCGGGGGTCGTATGTATAACCATGAGCTGTTTTGTCCCTGCCCTTACGGCAAGGTGGGGCGGGCTAGTGTTCGGCTTGAGTTGTCGTTCTGTAGTGACCGCGTTGTGGTCGATTAGCCGCATTGTGTGATGACGGTATGAGCACCGGCACCTCATCACCGGACAGAGGTAGCAGTTTGCACTTCGGATAATTTTTAGCTGGTCCGCTGATACGTCTCCAACGTATCTATAATTTATGAAGTATTCATGCTATTATATTATCCATCTTGGATGTTTAATGGGCTTTACTATGCACTTTTATATTATTTTTGGGACTAACCTATTAACCCAGAGCCCAGTGCCAGTTCCTATTTTTTCCCTCGTTTCAGTGTTTCGCAGAAAAGGAATATCAAACGAAGTCCAAACGGAATGAAACCTTCGGGAGAGTTATTTTTGGAACGGAAGCAATCCATGGGACTTGGAGTGCACATAAGGGAAGCAACGAGGAAGGCACGAGGCAGGGGGGCGCCCACCCCCCTGGGCGCGTCCTCGACCCTCGTGGCTCCCCTGACCGACTTCTTTCGCCTATATATATCAATATACCCTAAAACCATCGGAAAACAGAATAGATCGGGAGTTCTGCCGCCGCAAGCCTCTGTAGCCACCAAAAACCAATCGGGACCCTGTTCCGGCACCCTGCCGGAGGGGGGATCCCTCACCGGTGGCCATATTCATCATCCCGGCGCTCTCCATGACGAGGAGGGAGTAGTTCACCCTCGGGGCTGAGGGTATGTACCAGTAGCTATGTGTTTGATCTCTCTCTCTCTCATCTTCTTGAGGTGGTACGATCTTGATGTATCGCGAGCTTTGCTATTATAGTTGGATCTTATGATGTTTCCCCCCTACTCTCTTGTAATGGATTGAGTTTTCCCTTTGAAGTTATCTTATCGGATTGAGTCTTTAAGGATTTGAGAACACTTGATGTATGTCTTGCCGTGCTTATCTGTGGTGACAATGGGATATCACGTGATCCACTTGATGTTTTTTTTGGTGATCTACTTGCGGGTTCCGCCCATGAACCTATGCATAGGGGTTGGCACACGTTTTCGTCTTGACTCTTCGGTAGAAACTTTGGGGCACTCTTTGAAGTACTTCGTGTTGGTTTGAATAGATGAATCTGAGATTGTGTGATGCATATCGTATAATCATACCCACGGATACTTGAGGTGACATTGGATTATCTAGGTGACATTAGGGTTTTGGTTGATTTGTGTCTTAAGGTGTTATTCTAGTACGAACTCTATGATAGATCGATCCGAAAGAATAACTTTGAGGTGGTTTCGTACCCTACCATAATCTCTTCGTTTGTTCTCCGCTATTAGTGACTTTGGAGTGACTCTTTGTTGCATGTTGAGGGATAGTTATATGATCCAATTATGTTATTATTGTTGAGAGAACTTGCACTAGTGAAAGTATGAACCCTAGGCCTTGTTTCCTAGCATTGCAATACCGTTTACGCTCACTTTTACCACTTGTTACCTTGCTGTTTTTATATTTTTAGATTACAAAAACCTATATCTACCATCCATATTGCACTTGTATCACCATCTCTTCGCCGAACTAGTGCACCTATACAATTTACCATTGTATTGGGTGTGTTGTGGACACAAGAGACTCTTTGTTATTTGGTTGCAGGGTTGCTTGAGAGAGACCATCTTCATCCTACACCTCCCACGGATTGATAAACCTTAGGTCATCCACTTGAGGGAAATTTGCTATTGTCCTACAAACCTTTGCATTTGGAGGCCCAACAACGTCTACAAGAAGAAGGTTCCGTAGTAGACATCAAGCTCTTTCCTGGCGCCGTTGCCGGGGAGGTGAGTGCTTGAAGGTATATCTTTAGATCTTGCAATCGAATCTTTTATTTTCTTGTCTTATCACTAGTTTAGTTTATAAAAGAAAACTACAAAAAAATGGAATTGAGTTTACCTTATACGCTTCATCTTTTTAATATCTTTCGTGAGTATGATGGGAAGGAAAATTGTGCCAAAGTGTTAGAAGAAGAATGCATTAAAATGTTTGGCACTAAATCTTTGAATGATGAGCATGATTGCAATGTTGTTAGTATGAACTCCTTGAATATCCATAGTACTAATGATGATTGCACTAGTTATGATGAAAATGTCTCCTATAAACATGTCAATTTTTGTGGAGTGCATTGGGTTTGCAAGTACACACCAAATAGGGAAGATAGATATTGCAAGAGACATAAGAATTTAGAAACTAAATGGTTACAAGAAAGGCTAAATGTTAGTGCTAAAAATTTAAAATTTCTTAGCCATACTTGTGAACTTTGCAATGAACATGGTCATTTAAATATCAAATGCAAATTGTTTCATGATCGAATCGTGTCCAAAAATTGTGATGACTTGATTTCCCTTGCACATTATAATGAACTTAGTTTGCTTATGGGTTATGAAGAAATGAAACGTATAACTAACTATCTTCCATTATTTGCCCGTGATAAACTTCTTGATTTTGATCTAGAGGAAATTTATATGTATTGTGCAGTGAATTGCATTGAAAATCCTTATATTGCCAATTACATAAATAAAAGAAAACAAATAGAAGATGAAGAGAACACTAATGAAAGGGAAGATACTTCCCAATATCCTCCTATTATTTCTTATGATGAATCAGGTAACGAGGAGGAGCTTTCTATTCAACCAATCTCATCAATAAGGAGCTCAAAAAAGAGGGATAAACCCGCACATGATGTGAAGAAGAAAAAGAAAAAACGGAGAAGCAAAGGTAAAAAGGTATCCCTCCCAAATGATGTTGCTCCTACTACTCATTGTGATGATGATAATTGCTATACTATTGGTGCTATCCATACTATTAATGATGAGAATGATTATGCTTATGATATGAAAAGGCCCAAGCTTGGGGAAGCTATGTTTGATGAGGATGACATATTTGAGAATATATTTGCTGAAATTAATGTTTGTCCCAAGCTTGGGGATGCTATGTTTAATGAAGATGATGTTATTAGCCTCCCAAGTTTTGATATGCAAATTTATAATGATGATAGCATGCCTCCTACTTATGATGATTATATTGATGAAAGTGGGTTTGGAAGAGTGTCAACTTTAGGAAGTAATGATCCCACTATTTTGGAGGATGTTGAATCTTATAATATTTATGAAAGTGGATTTGGAGAGGTCATGACTTTATTTAGTGATGAGTCCACTATCTTGGAAGAGGTTTCAATCAATTATGATGAGAACAAAGTTGCTACTTATGATGATTATTGTGATGAAACTTATGCTATAAAAAGTAGTGATGATTATATTTATAAAACTTGTCATGATTATGATTACCCTTTTTCTGAACATTACTCTTTTAATGTGGAAACAATTTATAGTATTCAAGTCTCTTATGATACTCCCACTATTCCGAATGAGAAGAATTTTGCTTATGTGGAGAGTAGTAAAATTTCTATGCAAGTAGATCATGAAAAGAATGCTTTAGGTGCTGGTTATATTGTTGAATTCATTCATGATGCTACTGAAAGTTATTATGAGGGAGGAATGTATGCTTGTAGGAATTGCAATAATATCAAGTTTCCTCTCTATGTGCTTAAAATCTTGAAGTTATGCTTGTTTTACCTTCCTATGCAAGTTGATTCTTGTTCCCATAAGTTGTTTGCTCACAAAATACCTATGCATAGGAAGTTGGTTAGACTTAAATGTGCTAGTCATATTCTTCATGATGCTCTCTTTATGTTTCAATTCTTATGTTTTATGTGAGCATCATTGAAATCATCATGCTTAGCTAGGGGCGTTAAACGTTAGCGCTTGTTGGGAGGCAACCCAATTTTATTTTAGTTTCTTTCTTTTTGGTTCTGTTTAGGAATAAATAATCCATCTAGCTTCTGTTTAGATGTGGTTTTCTGTTTTAATTAGTGTTTGTGCCAAGTAGAACCTTTGGGAAGACTTGGGTGAAGTCTTTATGATCATGCTGTAAAAAACAGAAACTTTAGCGCTCACAATATTAGCTAAAACTTTTTACTGGAGAGTGATATTTAGTTGATTATTTTTGAAGATGATTACTAGACAAATTCCTCAGGTCCACCAATTTATTTTAGAATTTTTGGAGTTCCAGAAATATACGTTTGATACAGATTACTACAGACTGTTCTGTTTTTGACAGATTCTGTTTTCTATGTGTTGTTTGCTTATTTTGATGAATCTATGAGTAATATCGGAGGGTATGAACCATAGAGAATCTGGAATACAGTAGACATTACACCAACATAAATAAAGAATGAGTTCATTACAGTACCTTGAAGTGGTGTTTTGTTTTCTTTCGCTAACGGAGCTCACGAGTTTTTCTGTTAAGTTTTGTGTTGTGAAGTTTTCAAGTTTTGGGTAAAGATTCGATGGACTATGGAATAAGGATTGGCAAGAGCCTAAGCTTGGGGATGCCCAAGGCACCCCAAGGTAATATTCAAGGACAACCAAGAGCCTAAGCTTGGGGATGCCCCGGATGCCATCCCCTCTTTCATCTTCGTTCATCGGTAACTTTACTTGGAGCTATATTTTTGTTCACCACATGATATGTGTTTTGCTTGGAGCGTCATTTTATTTTCTTTAGATTTGCTTGCTGTTTGAATAAAATACCAAGATCTGAAATTATTAAATGGTAGAGAGTCTTCACATAGCTACATAATTATTTAACTACTCATTAATCTTCACTTATATCTTTTTGGAGTAGTTTGTCATTTACTCGTGTGCTTCACTTATATCCTATGAGTAAATGGTTGAATGAATTGAATATCATAAATCTGAAATTATATATGTTTCATATGCTTATCCCATGGGGAGTAATGACTTTACATATAAGAATTAGAGGTGGTAAATTCATTGAAGGTTAGCAAACATTGTATTGGTCACTTGAACAATTCATGATAGAATATTGAAGGAAGAGAGATTTCACATATAAATATACTATCTTGGACATCTTTTGTAATTGTGAGCACTCATTAAAATATGACATGCTAAAAGGTTGATGTTGGACAAGGAAGACAACGTAATGGGTTATGTTTTCTTATATCCGAAATAAAGTATATTGTCATGGATCGCCCAACACGTTGAGCTTGCCTTTCCCCCTCAAGCTAGCCAAATTCCTTGCACCAAGTAGAGATACTACTTGTGCTTCCAAACATCCCTTAAACCAGTATTGCCATGAGAGTCCACAATACCTACCTACAGATTGAGTAAGATCCTTCAAGTAAGTTGTCATCGGTGCATGCAATAAAAATTGCTCTCTAAATATGTATGATCTTTTAGTGTGGAGAAAATAAGCTTTATACGATCTTGTGATATGGAAGAAATAAAAGCGACGGACTGCATAATAAAGGTCCCTATCACAAGTGGCAATATAAAGTGACGTTCCCTCGCATTAAGATTTTGTGCATCCAACTATAAAAGCGCATGGCAACCTCTGCTTCCCTCTGCGAAGGGCCTATCTTTTACTTTTATGCAAGAGTCATGGTGATCTTCACCTTTCCTTTTTTCATTTTATCTTTGGCAAGCACCTCGTGTTGGAAAGATTCTGATATATATATATATATATATATATATATATATATATATCCAATTGGATGTAAGGCGTCATGACCTATTATTGTTGACATTACCCTTGACGTAAAAGGTTGGGAGGCGAATCTATAAGCCCCTATCTTTCTCTGTGTCTGATTAAAACTTTGAACCCATAAATATCGCGTGAGTGTTAGCAATTGTGAAAGACTAAATGATAGTTGAGTATGTCGAGTTTGCTAAATCAAAGCTTTGACATAGACTCTTCCTGAAAATAAGATGAATTGTAATTGTTTGATGACTAATAACACGGTTTGTTAGTTTTCAAGAAAGTTTATGATCTATACTTTAGCATGTGAATAGTTTGTTACTTGATCATGCAAAGTTTAATGAGTTGAGCTACTGTTATGACATATAATGATGCTAGAAAAGGTGATTGAAATTATCATTGATCAAACTTGTGCACCTGCTAGCATCCACACTTCATAAATTATTTCTTTTATCATTTACCTACTCGAGGACGAGCAGGAATTAAGCTTGGGGATGCTAATACTTCTCCAACGTATCTATAATTTATGAAGTATTCATGCTATTATATTATCCATCTTGGATGTTTAATGGGCTTTACTATGCACTTTTATATTATTTTTGGGACTAACCTATTAACCCAGAGCCCAGTGCCAGTTCCTGTTTTTTCCCTTGTTTCAGTGTTTCGCAGAAAAGGAATATCAAACAGAGTCCAAACGGAATGAAACCTTCAGAAGAGTTATTTTTGGAACGGAAGCAATCCAGGGGACTTGGAGTGCACGTAAGGGAAGCAACGAGGAAGGCACGAGGCAGGGGGCGCGCCCACCCCCTGGGCGCGCCCTCCACCCTCGTGGGCCCCTCGTGGCTCCCCTGATCGACTTCTTTCGCCTATATATATATATATATATCAATATACCCTAAAACCATCAGAAAACAGAATAGATCGGGAGTTCCGCCGCCGCAAGCCTCTGTAGCCACCAAAAACCAATCGGGACCCTGTTCCGGCACCCTGCCGGAGGGGGATCCCTCACCGGTCGCCATCTTCATCATCCCAGCGCTCTCCATGACGAGGAGGGAGTAGTTCACCCTCGAGGCCGAGGGTATGTACCAGTAGCTATGTGTTTGATCTCTCTCTCTCTCTCGTGTTCTTGAGGTGGTACGATCTTGATGTATCGCGAGCTTTGCTATTATAGTTGGATCTTATGATGTTTCTCCCCCTCTACTCTCTTGTAATGAACTGAGTGTTCCATTTGAAGTTATCTTATCGGATTGAGTCTTTAAGGATTTGAGAACACTTGATGTATGTCTTGCCGTGCTTATCTGTGGTGACAATGGGATATCACGTGATCCACTTGATGTATGTTTTGGTGATCAACTTGCGGGTTCCGCCCATGAACCTATGCATAGGGGTTGGCACACGTTTTCGTCTTGACTCTTCGGTAGAAACTTTGAGGCACTCTTTGAAGTACTTTGTGTTGGTTTGAATAGATGAATCTGAGATTGCGTGATGCATATCGTATAATCATACCCACGGATACTTGAGGTGACATTGGAGTATCTAGGTGACATTAGGGTTTTGGTTGATGTCTTAAGGTGTTATTCTAGTACGAACTCTATGATGGATTGATCAGAAAGAATAACTTTGAGGTGGTTTCGTACCCTACCATAATCTCTTCGTTTGTTCTCCGCTATTAGTGACTTTGGAGTGACTCTTTGTTGCATGTTGAGGGATAGTTATATGATCCAATTATGTTATTATTGTTGAGAGAACTTGCACTAGTGAAAGTATGAACCCTAGGCCTTGTTTCCTAGCATTGCAATACCGTTTACGCTCACTTTTACCACTTGTTACCTTGTTGTTTTTATATTTTCAGATTACAAAAACCTATATGTACCATCCATATTGCACTTGTATCACCATCTCTTCGCCGAACTAGTGCACCTATACAATTTACCATTGTATTGGGTGTGTTCGGGACACAAGAGACTCTTTGTTATTTGGTTACAGGGTTGCTTGAGAGAGACCATCTTCATCTTACACCTCCCACGGATTGATAAACCTTAGGTCATCCACTTGAGGGAAATTTGCTACTATCCTACAAACCTTTGCACTTGGAGGCCCAACAACGTCTACAAGAAGAAGGTTGCGTAGTAGACATCATCCGCTGAGGCTGTATTCTTCGGCGGCTAGGATTTCGGTCCATCTATCATTGAGCAGATCTTGGTCAGCTTGAAGCTGCTGCTGCTTCTTTTTCAGGCTCCTTGCAGTGGCTATTAGCCGGCGTTTAAAGCGCTCCTGTTCGAGGGGTTCCTCAGGCATGATGAAATCCTCATTGCCGAGGCTCTCCTCCTCCTCAGAGATCGGAAGATAGGTACTGTCCTTCGAGTCTTCATGTATGTCCTGTTCGTCAGGGCTAAAGTGCCCGTCTTCCCGTTCATCCTGTTCGGTCGTTTGCTCGCCGGGATCTTCATTGTATTCGGCACCATCCGGAGTGTGATCGTCTCTTGTGCCGGTGTTGTTGTCCTTGCTGCGGCGGGATTTAGAGCGGCGCCGCTGACGTCGGCGCTTTGGTTGTGTCTTGGGAGGCTCGTCCTCGGCTGGATTTTCCTTGTCTTCGCCGTTATTCTCTTTGGGTGTATCCACCATGTATACGTCGTACGAAGAAGTGGCCGTCTGGCGTCCGGTAAACAGCGGGTTTTGGCCATGCTCCTCATCTGCATCGTCGTCCATACCGTCGATGTCCTCGGAGCCGTAATCGAGCATGTCGGTTAAGTCCTCGACAGTATCTATGTAGTGGGTGGCGGGTGGGAAGCGAAATTCCCCGTTATCAGCCTCCAGTCCAAACCGGGCATAGTTCAGCTGTGAGACCTCCCCTAAGGATAGATTTCTTAATGAGTTTAACACATCGCCTAAAGGCGAATGCTGGAAGATATCTGCGGCGCTAAATTCGAAGATCGATAACTGATCAAGCTCAGCGTCCGCGGACGCACATGGTTCGGAACTTATAGCCGGAGACGAGTCCGGAGTTCTGGTGACACAGATGCCACATCAGGTTAAGTCTGTGTGCGGCTCCAACACCGCGGAATCTGTGGCCTCCATGGCGGGGTTGAGCTTCCCGTCCTCGGATGGCACGGTCTGCTCTGGATCTAAGGCCGGAGTGGTTACAGGTGCAATTTCCTGAGTATGGACCGATGATAGATTTAAATCATGTTCATCGTAGGGATAGGGAGCGGCTGCCGTGGTCTCGAATCCGTCGAAGATCAAGTCTCCGCGGATGTTCATGATGTAGTTCAAGCTCCTAAATCTAACCTGATGGCCAGGGGCGTAGCTGTTGATCTGCTCCAGATGGCCAAGTGAGTTGGCCCGCAGTACGAAGCCGCCGAACACGAATATCTGTCGGGGAGGAAGGTTTCCCCTTGGACAGCATCGCCGTTGATGTTTGCAGAAGCCATCGAGCCTTTTGGGGACGGCACAGTGGAACTCTCAATGAAAGCACCAATGTCGGTGTCAAAACCGGCGGATCTCGGGTAGGGGGTCCCGAACTGCGCGTCTAAGGTCGATGGTAACAGGAGACGGGGGACACGATGTTTACCCAGGTTCTGGGCCCTCTCTATGGAGGTAATACCCTACTTCCTGCTTGATTGATCTTGATGAATATGAGTATTACAAGAGTTGATCTACCACGAGATCGTAATGGCTAAAACCCTAGAAGTCTAGCCTATATGACTGTATGTCTTTCCGGACTAAGCCCTCCAGTTTATATAGACACCGGAGGGGACTAGGGTTGTACAGAGTCGGTTACGGAGAAAGGAATCTTCCTATTAGCCAAGCTTGCCTTCCACGCCAAGGAGAGTCCTATCCGGACACGGGAGAGAGTCTTCGGTCTTGTATCTTCACAGCCCATTAGTCCGGCCTATGTCCAACAGGCCGGACGCCCAAGGACCCCTTTGTCCAGGACTCCCTCACCAGTGCGTATATTCAGGTCATCTGCCTCATAGCGAGTGACATGTACAACCACACAATCCTTGTCTGCATCAGGGCTCTAACGGAAACAGAAACAAATTCTGAATTACTTTCCAGTATAAGAAACACAAGTTATTTAAACCACTATGTATAGCATGGCATCGAAGCTAATAAAATTTTGCATTATTCATCACCACATACTTAGATGAAAAACCACAATCGAGATCGACAAAGAAGAAAATCACCTTGGGCAGCTCAGCGGGGGGGGAGACATCCTTGAAGGGGGAAAACTGCTCCTGCAGTGTCGCGGGGGCTGTAACCTCAAACGGGGCGTTGACCATCTCAGTAGTGGCCGTGAGCGTATCTGGGGTCAGCTCGGTGGCTGCCTCCATCTTCTTGGAGCTCTTTGTCTCGTGGGGATCAGCCTCCCGCGTCTGCTCCAATATCGGCAGATCTTTGCCTGGTTCTCCTTGGTCCATCATGAAACTGACGGATACTAGGAGACCACTGAAAGGAAAACACAATCGCAATGAAAATGAAACAAAAAGAGAGTGAGGATCGGTTACTGCTTTGCAAAAGTTCTTTTTTTTCTCTGAACGAAAATATACCAATATCACGGATCCGCTTACCTTCCCTTCGTTGGGAGAGAAGAGCAGTGGCAGAAGCGAGTGTTGGCTTTCTTGAAGACGGTGAGGGAAAAGGGGATTCAGCGAAGAGTGAAATGATGGTTGCTTCGTCCGTCAAACTTAGACTGCAGGGAGGTGGGGTTTTGTGATACGACAGCTCGTTACTGCTGCGCTACGACCGGGGTGACTCTCCGCCTGCATACTGCCTTCTAATTTGGTGGATGGCATTTGGGCCCACGCGCAGCATTGGCCCACATGTCGGTGAACAAAAGTAAAACGGCATTCAGTAGAGGGAGACATTTCGATGACCTAGGAGGAGCCAGAAGCGGTAGTGTATCCACTGTACTAGTAGTAATTGTTTTTCTGGTAGCTGTAGAGTGTCTCCACTGTACTAGTAGTAGTTGTTTCTTTGGGCCCAAGACAAAATAGCCCATCCACCCTAGTAAATAATAAAATCAATTGAAAAGCCCATATATTTACTTAATAAGAGGCGCTACCCACACCTAGCACACTGCCCCCCCCCCCAAAAAAACCTCGGTGCTCTTCTTCCTCCTCACTCCCACCCACCTCACGTCAGATCACTCCACTTGTACCCCCAAATTCCTCAACTCACTCCTACAGAAAACCCCAGCTCCCCTTCTTCCTCACTACTATAGAAAAACCCTAGCTCCCCTTCTTTTTCACTCACACTACAACTAGGCTCGTCATTCGTTACTCTGCTCAAATCCGTGAGCGCGGCGCGACGCCCTCGAGGAAAATGGAGTCGGCTGACCCCAGTGCCAAGAAGATGAGGCTCCCGCCAGCGGCGACGCCTATTGTAGATCCCGCACCTGGCAACGCGAGGAGAAGCGGCGACCCCGCCCCCACCGGATCCCAGGAACCTATAGAATCTCGGGTGGACCGCATCAGCAATCTCCCGGATTCCGTCCTTGGGGAGATCATCTCGCTTCTCCCCACCAAGGATTGCTACCGCACCCAAGTCCTCTCAATTCGGTGGCGCCCTCTATGGCGCGCCGTGCCCCTTAATCTCGACTGTCGTCAGCTATCTCTCTTCAAAGGTTTTGAAATCCCCAGAGCCATCATCTCCTCCCACCAGGGCTCCGTTCAAAGCCTCTGCATCCCGTCATGCTACCTGAGCAAGCATACCATGCCCTGCACGGTGGACGCCTGGCTGAAATCCCCTGAATTCACAGAACTACAGTTGCTTGAGTTCTACTATTCCCCTGGAAATCACCTACCAGATACCGAACGCCATCTACCTGTGCCCTCAGCACCGATGTCCATCTCGCGTTTTTCCTCCTCTCTCCACACCGCCACCTTTGCGTTGTGCGACCTACCAGACAATCTGGTACTAAACCTTTGACTCCCATTTCTCAAGAACTTTCACTTGTGCGAGTTCGTATATCGGAGGCCTCATTGCACAACATCATCCACTCCAGTTGCCCTGCCCTGGAGTGCTTGGTGCTTGTTTTCACGGTTAGAATCGGTTGTCTCCAAATAAAGTTGCCTAACCTTGTAAGGATTGGAATTTCTTTTGATGGAAGGCAGCTCATCATCCAAGATGCCCCTTAACTTCAAAGGTTGATCCTTGATTCTAGTTATTCACCGTCACAAATAACTGTCCTCTTTGCGCCTAAACTGGAGACCTTGGGTGTAATACATGATCTCTGTGCTCATTTCAATATGGTGTTTGGCTCCATAGTTCTTCAGGTACTTTATATTACCATCTACACTTGTAACCATAAGCTGCATTTTAAATTTCTGCACAGAAGTTATATATCATCTCGGAGTACACATTTTGTACTAATATTATGTTCTATCCTCAATGAAGAGTTTTCCATGGATAGCCTATCAATGGTGCTGGATTCTGTCAAGATCTTATATATCCAAATGAATAGTTTTGATCTGAACAAGATTATTAGCTTGCTGTCTGGAGAAGTTGTATATAAAGGTGATAATTTCATGCACATTGGAAGCCCGCATATAGTGTACTAGAATTAACCGTTCAGCTGTTGCTCTTTCCACACTCTTTTTTTAGACCTTAACTGTTTTCAATCTTCATGTCTATTTAGGCAACAGGACGGGATAAGAAAGTTATAACCAATCGGTGGATTCGTAAGCACTGGGATTTTCTCACTTCTCATGACATTCGATTGAATACAATAACGCTAGAACGATATGTAGCCAACCATGCAAACACTAGATTTGTCACATTCTTCCTGCTGAATGCGAGGTTACTATTGTCCATCAGGCTTAAGTTTATCAGCAGCATGGTTTTGACGGATGGGTATGTCGAAGAGCAAAAAAAAGGAGTTTCAGGTGGGCAAAAGAGCTTCTGAACATGTCGGGCTTCTATTTACAACATATTGTGGTCATAATCCAGTAAATTTTACGACTCAAGATGTTCATTCTATGGACCTGACTGATCCATTTGACTATGACTGCTGAAAATAGTGCTAGAGTTAGATGTTGTTGCCCTTTTCAACCTGGGTTTTGTCTAAACCTGATGAACAATTAACCCTCGTTATTTTGTACGGTTTGTAAGCTGGAGTTAGATGTTCTTGCCCTTTTCAACTCGGCTGTGACTGTCATATTTTCTTTGAAACAAGGCAAATGGCTTGCCATTCGTTTAATTTAGAGTGAAATATTGTAACAAATCCCAACCAAGGGAAATAACATCACTCTCGCCGGCTGCTTGAGCTCACTGTGCATTACAGAAGCCAAGTGATTAGCCCCCACCAGCACCCACAAACTTATTTCGAACTAGCACACCAAATGGGCTGTAAATTTTCATAGGAAAGGCTGCATGACCATGAAAGATTTGGATTCTGGCATTTGGGACCCATGAGGAAATAGCCTATCCAAGGTGGTGTTGACTTACTAGCTAGTCAACAAACGATTCTGCCTACCAACCGTTGGATTGACATCCAACATCTGTCGTGTATCTTATATCTCTGGTCTTCTTCCTCCAGCCGCCCAAACCAAACCACCCTGTCGGCTCCGCCTGCTCCCGCCACCCATGGCTGGCTGCGCCTCCGCCGCCCTACCGTACCCTCCAACGTTGGCCAGTCCCTCCCTCTATTCCCCCACATGTCCTGTTATTCTCCGGCGATGTCAGCCCCAACATGCACCCGCACCTGAACCAGTCAACCCTCGTACTCCCCTCCGCCTGTGACTGGACCGGCGCATCTTCCACGGCTCCTGTTTGTTCCGTCTAAGGCCTCGCCGTCGCCCTCGGCCTTGGTTCGCTCGCCGTGCGCGGTGCGCCGCCCTATTGCGTTGTCAACGCCGTCAACAACCGAGAGGAACAAGGATATGATTGTACGTGGAGAGGATGACAGTAGGGACCCACCAGCGTCATGGAAGTACGCAAGCAAGTGCCTCGTTATTATAAGCCCCAAAAAATGGTTCCTCCTAATGGTTGGACATCTGGGGCTCACACTATTGTCAACGTAGTCAATTACACAACGAGCGGCTGACACCAGGGCCCCAGCAGGTCGCGCAGTTGTTATTTACTTTTTCTTAGGAACAAGCAGTTGTTATTTATACTAGTTTTAGCGACGGATCAGGGTAACAACAAGGCTGTGTGGGGGCTGTGGCCCGTCTAGACAGGGTTTTATTTATGTTTACCACATCATGAGTCCAGTTGTGTTTTTTTCTTGCTGAAAATGGCTAGCCCAGTTCTATTTTTTAAAAGAAATACCCAAACGAGGCCTACTTGCTTTATCAGGCCTGCTGGGCTACAAATCTTTCAAGACGAGGAGAGTTTCATTCGGTTTGCCCAGAAATGGGCTATACATTTTTAAAACACATCAAACCGGGAATTAGTTTCAATTTTTTTAATTACAAGATTTTAAATTCCATTGATTTTTATGCATGGACAATTATTTGGATTTTATATTTATATAAATTATTTTTCAAAATAGTTTGAATGTGACTCGATATTTCGGGATTAAAAACAGTTGACCGCACCGAAATATGCAAAATTTCGTATAATTTTTAACCGTGGCCACAATATGGGGTGTAATGCTAACAAAAAGAAGATGGGCTCCAAAAAAATCTTAAGAATTGGCAAATGGACTGTAAATTATTAGAAATAATGGCAGATGGGTTGTATGATGTTTTCCACAGACTTGAGGCTGACTTGTGCGCCTACTACAGGTTGACGCGTATGCTTTCCTAAAAAATAAGGTTGACGCACAAGCAACGTCGTGTCAACTTAGTCAACACACGAGAGCAGTGACTGTTGGATGTCCATCCAACGGCCGTCGTGCTTCTTCAATCTCTGCTCTTCCTGCTCCAGCCGCTCAAACAAGCGCCGGCGGGACTTCCTGCTCCCTCCTCCCGCGGCCGGCTATGCTGCCGCGCAGGCCTCACCACCCCATCGTTCTCCTGTCCCTGGCCTAGCCATCCCTCTACTCACCCGCACCTGATGTTATTCTCCGGTGACGACAGACGAACTAGTAAACCCTCACACTCCCCTCCGTGTGGGAAACAACTGCCGAGTTTTCCCTGGCTCCGTGTCGTTCCCTTCCTAGGCCTCGCCGTCGTCCACCGCCCTGGTGCTCTCGGCGCGGCGTGGTCAACGTGGTCAACGAACGACATGCATGGGAAGTGGACTGTACATGGAGAGGCTGACAGCTAGGTCCACGGCCGCACGCAAGAAAATGCCTCCTTATTACGCGCAAAATAATGATTCCTCCACCTGACAGCTGGGACCCACCGGAAGGGCCTATGTATTTCACGAAAAAATGTTCCCCCGCTGACAGGTCGGACCCACCAGCTATATCTTCGCACGCAAGGAAGTGCCTCGTTATTACGCACAAAAAAGAATACTCCCCCTTCTAGTTGGGACCCACCATAGTGGGAGGTTGACTTGTGGGCCTACTAAGATGACGGGGACGAAGGGCTTTGTCAACTTAGTCAATATGAATGATTCTAGCTCCAGTGACCGTACGATGTCCATCCAACGGCCATAGTGCTTCTTCAACCTCTGGTCTTCTTGCTCCAGCCGCCCAAACCAGCGTCGGTCGTGCCGCAGCCGAACCAGTGAACCCTCATACTCCTCTCCGCGTGGGCAACCACTGCCGCGTCTTTCCCGGCTCCGCATCGTCCCCTTCCTAGGCCTCGCCGTCGTCCACCGCCCTGGTGCTCTCGGCACGGCGTGGTCAACGTGGTCAACGAACGACTTCCATCGGAAGAGTACTGTACGTGGAGATGCTGACAGCTGGGTCCACGGCCGCAGCAAGGAAGTGCCTCCTTATTACGCGGAAAATAATGATTCCTCCACGTGACAGCAGGGACCCACCGGACGGGCTACCGTATTTCACAAAAAAACGTTTCCCCCTGACTGTTGGGACCCACCAGCTACATCTTCGCATGGAAGGAAGTGCCTGATAGTCGGGACCCACCTGGTCGAAGCGTACGTAGCGTTGTCATTCTAGTCGCGAACGTGTACGTACATACTGGTCGATGTAGAGGCACGCACGTGTCGTAGTAGAGGTGCGCACGTAGCATGTACACGTACGTACAGCGGCCAGGGTGCAAGAAAGTAAATACGGCCACGAACGTACATACGGGCGTGGTCTCGAACGCCTACTCGCGCATACGTATGGCCAGGGCTCGTGTACATGGCTGGGTCGGAATAGAGAAGCTGCGCCATCGTCGTGTTCATGGGGAGGCAACGGAATGCGTCGTGTTCATCGGGAGGCAATGGAACGCGTGTTGTTCATCGGGAGCCAACCGGCTTGGACGGAACAGCCGATGGAAACGAGGCCTGGCGTACCACAGAATGGAGGAAATGGCCTTGTGTTCGACCGGCCACGGTCGAAACGGGATCCTGTTCATCGGGAGGTGTTTGATGTACCGCAAAATGAAGGAAACGGACCTCCTACGGTCGAAACGGGGTCCTGTTGATTGGGAGGGGTGTGGCGTACCGCAAAATGGAGGAAACGGACTTGTGTTGGAGCGCTACGGTCGAAACGGGGGTCCTGTTCATCGGGAGGGGTGTGGCGTACCGCAAAACGGGACTCCACGGGATACTGTTCATCTCCACCGTCGACCTCCTCCAGCCTCCACGGGCTACTGTTCATCCACCGTCGACTACCTCCACGGGCTCCTGTTCATCCACCGTTGACCTCCTCCAGCCTCCATCTGCGACTGTTCATACATGGGCTCCTGTTCATCCAGCCTCCACCGGCTACTGCTCAACCAGCCCCCTCCACGGGGTCCTGTTCAACCACCCCTCCACGGGCTACTGTTCATCCAGCCCTCCACCGGTTACTGTTCAACCAGCCCTCCACGAGGTCATGTTCATCCAGCCCTCCATGGGGTCCTGTTCATCCAGCCCTCCACGGGGTCCTGTTCATCCACCGGCTCGATCGATCGGGGTATTGTTCATCCAGCGGCAACGGCCTCTACTACCACGGGGTCCTGTTCATCCAACCCCCCACCGGGAACTGTTCATCCAAACCCCCCCCCCCCCCCCCAACAACGCTCACTGTTCATCCAGAGGCAGCATCGATCGGCTTCAGTTAGCAGCAGTAGCGAAGGAATCACTTAGGTTCAGTTAACAGCAAGGGATCGATACATCGCTCGGGTTCAGTAACGCATAGCCTGCAGTGCAATCGCTCGGGTTCAGTTAGAGCCCAATGCCTCGCTCGGGTTCAGTTAGAGCCCAACGCCTCGCACACACGCGCGTACGTACGAGAGAAACGCGCATCGCTGGGCCCCCGACCACCCACCTTAACCGGGAACTCCCCAATATTTTCCGCGCCCTCGCTTCTACCACGGTTTTTTCCGTCATGGACGGCCCAAAGAATGTCATGCAGCTATGTCTCCGGCACGCCCAGGACGAAAAGCCCTTTTTTGTCATAGAAGTAGGAGCCCACCACATCTATGATGATACCGGGTTTTGTCACAATTATCGTCATAGAAGTGTCATAAGTATGACAGGAAAAAAAATCGTTCGGCCCAAAATGTCACGGATGTGTCTCTTTTTTGTAGTGATGGTGCGCCCCCAAGGGGGGATTCCTACTCCTACTAGGAGTAGGTTTCCCCCCTTTCCTAGTCCAACTAGGAGGGGGAAGGAAGGGGAAGAGGGGAAGAAGGAAAGGGGGGCCGGCCCCCTCCCCAATTCGGATTGGGCATGGGGGGCGCCCCACCTCTTGGCTGCCTCCTTTCTCTTCCACTAAAGCCCATGTAGGCCCATTAAGCCCCCGGGGGGTTCCGGTAACCCCCCGGTACTCCGGTAAATGCTTGAACTCATCCGAAACCATTCTGGTGTCCAAACATAACCTTCCAATATATCAATCTTCATGTCTCGACCATTTCGAGACTCCTTGTCATGTCCGTGATCACATCCGGGACTCGGAACTACCTTCAGTACATCAAAACACATAAACTCATATTACCGATCGTCATCGAACGTTAAGCGTGCGGACCCTACGGGTTCGAGAACTATGTAGACATGACCGAGACTCATCTCTGGTCAATAACCAATAGCGGAACCTGGATGCTCATATTGGTTCCCACATATTCTACGAAGATCTTTATCGGTCAAACCGCATAAGAGCATACGTTGTTCCCTTTGTCATCGGTATGTTACTAGCCCGAGATTCGATCGTTGGTATCATCATACCTAGTTCAATCTCATTACCAGCAAGTCTCTTTACTCGTTCCGTAATGCATTGTCCCGTAACTAACACATTAGTCACATTGCTTGCAAGCCTTATAGTGATGTGCATTACCGAGAGGGCCTAGAGATACCTCTCCGACTATCAGAGTGACAAATCCTAATCTCGATCTATGCCAACTCAACAAACACCATCGGAGACACCTGTAGAGCATCTTTATAGTCACCCAGTTACGTTGTGACGTTTGATAGCACACTAAGTGTTCCTCCGGTATTCGGGAGTTGCACAATCTCATAGTCATAGGAACATGTATAAGTTATGAAGAAAGCAATAGCAATAAACTAAACGATCATAGTGCTAAGCTAACGGGTGGGTCAAGTCAATCACATCATTCTCTAATGATGTGATCCCGTTCATCAAATGACAACTCATGTCTATGGTTAGGAAACTTAACCATCTTTGATTAACGAGCTAGTCAAGTAGAGGCATACTAGTGACACTTTGTTTTGTCTATGTATTCACACATGTACTAAGTTTCCGGTTAATACAATTCTAGCATGAATAATAAACATTTATCATGATATAAGGAAATATAAATAACAACTTTATTATTGCCTCTAGGGCATATTTCCTTCAAATATGACAAGGACGAGCTATTTTTCTGTCCGGTCTGCGTATTATACATAATGGGATCATCAGTTTGGAGCTCGAGTGCGAAGAGAGGATGGACAGGGATCGTCCACGATGAACCCAGTATGGGATATTGTTTGGAAGCTGAAGATCCCAAGTAAAATCAAAATATTCATATGGAAAGCACTGCATGGTACTGTCGCGTGCTATGGGGTTCTCGCCTCGCGACACATTCTGGTTTCTGGCCAGTGCCCTATTTGTTCTTTAGGCATGGAAGACATACGACATCTACTCTTCACATGCACTCGGTCTTGGCAGGTATGGCGGGCATTAGGCTGGATGATATCATCAAACATGCAGTGCCCTCTGACCGCTCTGGATATGTTATTTTGGAAGGGTTGCTATGCAGTCAGGTGAAGAAATCACCGGTTCTCGGTGGGCTCGGACTTCAGGAATCAATTGTCGTGGTTTGTTGGTATATCTGGTACCAACATCGAGAAATGGTCAAAGGAGAACAGGTGTTTGCCCCAACGCGCAAATCATTTGCAATCCAGGAGCTTATGTCAAATTTCAATGCGGCATCGATAACAAGTGTTCCACATGAAATCATGTGGACTAAACCTAGCCCAGGATCGTATAAACTAAACATAGATGCGGCTTTTCATGATGATGGCACGGGAGTTGTGGGGGTTGTCTTACGCAACAATTCCGGTGAAGCGATTGCGGGTGCTGCTAAACCTATATATCATGTGTTGGATGCTGGATCGACGGAGTCTTTCGCCATGCTCAAAGGATTTGAGCTACTAGAAAGACTAGGATGCTCGGGAGTGACGGTGGAATCAGACTGTTTGGACTTGATTAATGCATGCACTGGAGTCATTGAATTATTTGGTCCCTCCTCAGCTATACTGGTGGAAATCTTCGCAAAGGCACAACACATTGCTGGAATCTCCTTTCAGAGTTGCAAGCGGGATGCAAATTTAGTTGCGCACAACTTAGCAAAACATTCGTACGAGTCAAAGTCTTTTATTTTTTGGGATGATGTCCCTCCTAGTTTCTTACTTCCATTTTTTATTCATGATGTAACTTTGTTGGCTTCGAAATAAAGTGCGCCCGAATAGGCATCCCCCCTCAAAAAAGAAAAAATGAATGCACAATTATAGTTGTTATCGTCGTTTTAGATTTAGCAAGCATTTAGATGTCTCTATTTAACGGAGTCTTTGTCTCATCACCTAGATGATATATTGTCAAGTAAAGAAAATAACAAAAGAAATCATGTGCACATATTTTTTTAGTTTTTCATCAAGTTTTTTCTAGATTACTCCAAAGAATATTTCTTTCAAACAAAATGCTTTCTCATCAACATATACTATGTTTTCATAAAAAACATTAGCTCATTTTTTTAGCGATTCCCACAGCAACGCGCGAGATATCACCTAGTAGCAGTAATGCATAGTTCGTTCGGTCATTTTTAGTCTGCATGTATGATTTGTCCGAAATCAAAGTATCTCTACTTTAACCAAAAAGAATATCAACATCCACAATTTCAAATCAATACTGTTAGATTCGTTATGAAATGTAGTTTTCCAGAAGTAGGATTATGAAATGTAGTTTCATGTATATATATTTGGTATTGTAGATATTGATATTTTTAATATAAATTTAGAACGCCGATATCCATCACACGTGTGGTATATTAGATATCCGCTCACACGTCGTGTGTAGCGTGAGCAGGAGGCAGCCCACACAGGTTGTGTGTGGGCGAATATTAGAATTGCCCACCCGTGTGGGCGCAGCCACTTCGTGCCACACGCCCAACAAGTACTACTCATCTCCACCCCGCACGTGTGGCACGAAGCAAAAATGCCACACGTCCTGACGCAGCTACGTTAGGTACCCGCGGGATGATGATTTAGTTGCTATTCGGGATGGCAGATGTAGTTATCCGGGATGACAAGTTAGTTGTAAAAGAATGGCAACTCTATCTGTTTTGGTTAACTATAGTTGCCATGTCTAATTTATGGTAATTGCCACGTGTAATCAAACCGTAGTTGCCGTGTGTGATTAACTAATTGCCACATATGGTCAAACAGTAGTTGCCATGTGTGTTTACCTAGTTGCCACGTGTGGTGCAACCAAAGTTGCCATGTATGGTTAATCACACTTGTCATGTGTGCTTATTTGGTTGCCATGTACCCGCAACTATACAGTTACCGTCCAGCAACGAATCATAGTTGCCATGTGTGTTTAACTAGTTGCCACGTACGCGTAACGCGTAACTGCAGTTGCCATCCAACAACATAGGAGTGTTGTGTGGGCGAAAAGCAGTTCGCCCACACGCGCATGGACTAGGTGGTGACTGTGTGGGCAGAAACTAGTTTGCCCATACAGCGCAGCTGACAAACAGCGTGGTGCGGAGAGAGTTGAACTCTCCAACGACCACATCCACCAGCCCCGTCCTACGTGGCACGCAAATTTGACCTCAGTGTGTCAAGATTATGCAAACTGCACTGAACGATGATCCACGCGTGTGGACGAGTTGCAAAACTGTCACACGGGCGTTAGCATTTTTGTAAATTTAGTCAAGAAGGAGCTTCGTTTGCAGATTCAATACTTAACATGTGTTTAGGAAAAGAAAACGCTAGATTCTTTCGTTATTAATACTTAGCTGTAAAAGTAAAAGGTACAAGCCCTGCTCGACGAGAAATACATCTGATCTGAGCACATGAACACTATAGCAGGGCATCCAAGCCCGGACGCACGCACGCACGCGCACACACACACAATGGGAAACAGCCAAACATCCAGGCCGCATCTCCTCCGTAGTATAGGATCGACGATGATGATTGATGCGTCGTTAAGCCGCGCCAGCGACACCAGCCGCCCGCGGCGCTGCGCTCGGCGAACGAGCCCCGCCTGGCTTCCCCTTTTACGTAGCATAGCAGTTTTCCTTCCATGGCGGGGCCAGGAGGGTCGTCGAGCGTGGCCTTCAAGCCCGTGCGTAGGTCTGCCCGAGGTGCGCGGCGCGGAGGTCGGCGGGGTCGGCGCCGACGGCGCGGTTGGCGGGGCGGTAGTGGCCGGTGACGGGGTCGGGCACCCACGAGGCGTCGGCCGCGGCCTTCTCGGCCTCCCTGGCCGCCTTCCCGTCCGCGGCCGCCGCGGCGCCGCGCCTCATCGCCCCGGAGGAGGCCGCCGCCGCGTAGCCCCTGGTGGCCGGGGCCAGCCGCTGGGCGAGCGCGCGGGCAGCAGCGGAGCCGGAGAGAGCGAGAGCCATCGGATCTGTTTATCGGACGGCTGGTGGGCTCCGGCTCGGTGCTGGTGCTGCTGCTGCTCCAACGTGGGCGTTTGAGGCTTGGTGGGCTTTATTGGTGGTGTGGGCGAACGAGGGCGGGCCGTATATAAAGAGGGACGGGGAGGGGCAGGCGAGGTAAAAAGGGCGGAACGGCGCGGGGTTTTGTCAAAGATTTGGTGGCTTTTGGGCGCCGTCACTCAGCACGGCGTACCGGCACGTGCCGACGCGACGGACGCAGGAAATGGCGCCGCGGGTTCGTCGCTTCCTTCCTACGTGGTCGACCTGATATTTTTGTTTACTCTTCTCGAGCTGATGTTAGCGTGCATTGCCGGGTCGACATGGGCTTGGTGAGCGCGACGCGCGCTTAATAAAAAGTTGGTGACAATTTGGACTTTTGAGAGGGGTAATCCGTAGTCGTGGTTGCTTCGTTGTGAACGGCGAAGTTGCCTTGCTCTTCTCGGTTTGGCGCGCAGTAAAAATAATTTTCAGGGTACGTCGTTGGCGTACTACGTTACACGTTGCACTAGTAAGGTTTATCCACGTATTCTTTTTTTAGGGTAGTTTATCCACGTATTCTGGGTAGTAGAACACGATGCGAAAACAAAAACATTATTTTATCTTGCCTCGCTTTGAGTATTTGGGTGGGGGCACATGGAAGGGGTCTACGTGTCGCCTCCTGGGACGTGGAGGAGATCTTTTGGCGAGCGAGCAAGCGTGGACCGGGGACCCAGGCTCGTCGTGAGCCGAGGAGGCGGCGTCTGGTGGAGGCGTGGGGCGCGGTCGGCAGCGCGAGGGAGCAAGTGAGCCGCATCTGGACAGGTCGTACCCGGCCCGGCGCGCGGCCGTCGCTCGCTAGGCATAGCAGCTACCGGGCCGACCGGGTCGCGCGCCGACGGGCATAGGGCCCCGTGATGATGCGGAGACTTGACGCGGTCGGCATCTCGGTTGGTCGTCGGCGCATCGCGCGCGCGGGTCGGCTGGAGCGGATGCATCCGGTGGTTTGGCCATTTTATTTAGCAGCCCAGAGGAGATTCTCTCGTGACGCTTTAATCGGCACCAGACCTCGTGGTTTGGCCATTTAGCGGCGAAAAGAAAGGGCAGGAACGAGATGCGGATGTTGATGAGTTTATTTGCTAACAGCATCGAGCAATCATCTCAATCACGGTGAGCGTGTCGGCGTCACCACCTTCGATCATGGCGAGCACGAAACGCAGAAAAGAAAACTGGTCGGATGGAATCATCTTGCTTTATTCGGCACCGGGAGCGTGGTCCAACGGACACACATACCGAATTGATTTAATTTAGCTATGTATATACTCCCTCGTTCCTAAATATAATCTTTCTAGAGATTACACTATGGACCACATACGGATGTATATAGATGCATTTTAAAGTGTAGATTCACTTATTTTGCTCCGTATGTGGTCCATAATGAAATCTCTTAAAGACTTATACTCCCTCCGTTTCTAAATATAAGTCTTTTTAGACATTTCAAATGGAATACAACATATGAATGTATGTAGACATATTTTAGAGCGTAGATTCATTCATTTTGCTCCGTATGTAGTCACTTGGTGCAATCCTAAAAAAACTTATATTTAGGAACGAAGGGAGTATTTAGAAACGGAGGGAGTAGTATACTTCTATATAGATGTAGAGGAAAAAAATGTCATGCACACAAAGTCACACACCGTGTGTCTTCTTAATACTGTTTCTTGCCAGGGACATGACAATGAAGAATGAACACCGCAAATGCAATTACTACCTTAAAGATTAGCATCTCCTGAAAGAAACGATCATCAATACTAAGAATCCCTCAAAAAAATACTACTCCCAAGACAATACGATCTTGAGGTTTAGCATGTACTAACAGCAAACAGTTTGCCAGAAAAATATCAACGTGCTCTCCAAGATAATAGAAAAAATCAAGAAGAATCTTCTGAGGCACATGGTGCTTCGCTATGGATAGCTGAGCATCTGAAGAAAGCTTAACGGCAAGATACACTCGCAGTCGCGATCATGCATTAATCCACACGCAAAAGAGGTCACAGTCTTGAATACCAAATTTAGCATCACAGGCAACCAAGTCCGGAATATCTCCAGCCCAATAATCTCCGTTACATTTCGGAGAGGAAACCATAACAGGCTGTTTATCCTCGAGTCATCAAGTGCTACTGCAGATTTGTTTCAAAAAAAAAAAGTGCTACTGCAGATTATCAGGTCGAGCTCCTACAACACAGTCCCTTTATTGACCTGGAGTCCCGGACAAACGTTCGTTTAGTGCCAAATTCATGAACACAAAAGTTGCTGTGAATCAGTCCAAACATCAGAAATACAGCTCAAGACTGCGCAAATGCTAAGCCGAGCTCTATGTTTTCACCATCACAACAGCTTGACACCAGATTCTCTGACAGAATCTATAACAGCCTTGACTTTCCCGTGGTACTTCTGCTCTCTCTTCATGTGGACGGACACGGCAGGTATCCCCTTGAGTAGCAGGCGCTCGCCCAGCAGCTTCCCAATCTTTGCCGCGGCAGAGACGTCGCGGGTCGACTCCAAGTTCGGTCTCAACAGCTTCTCCTGCGAGCTTGCAGAACACGCGACGGTTGCTGTTGGGGTATGGATGACCTGGGCGGTTACATACTTGTTCGAGAAATGCATCCTCAAAAGGTAGGGCTTGAGAAAACCGACGATCCTAGCGGCCCTGTCTGGTGGAGGGACGACCATTGTCACTGGTTTCTCTGTAGCAAGGTAACAAGCAGCACGGATTAGTCAATTGACAATGTGAATACATTTCAATTACCCAATCTACAAACCAGTTTTAAATTATCAGCGGTCGATGTTAAAAATCAGGATACAGAACACACTGAGGAATGCAGTATTAATGCAATTGCTAAACAATTCATAAAACAAATTCTTGCCCCTGGTATAGACAGGGAGCGACAGTGCATGATAAATTGACAATCTTAAAAGAAAGAGAATGAAATCAATAGCGGTTGCAAAACGCAAGTAAAGTTGCCTGCTAAGTAGATAACCTGATACTGAATCTAGTACTTAGCTCCAGTGTTTGAACCATTGTGACAAGGAGCTATACCAGGAAACTTGCATAACCTTTTTGCTCATACACAATAGCTAATAGGTAAGAATCTTGATTTGCACAGCTGCACCTTAGGTGTGTTTGGTTTGAGTCCAAGCCACTGTTCCAAATATCGGTGACGGTGAGTTAACTGTCGATATGGTCAGTTAACTGTTATTCGGACCCCTCCCGATACAAGAACGTGCTATTCGAGCCATTAACTGGTAGGTCCAGTTAATTTGTCTGGCAAGCCGATTTATCAGCTGTCAGGCCGAATTATTGGCTGGGCCAATTAACTGCTAGGCATTTTTTAGCCCAAAACTGGGCCATTCCCGAGCGCAGCGATTCGGTGCTCGAGCCCAGCTGCTCCCGAAATCGCTGGCGTCGGTTCAGCTCTCGTGATTCAGGAAACATGCACTGGCATGTCTGCGCAAAAGCAGCGGAAATAGCGGATACGGCGTGAGACAGTGCGCAAGAGTGGGGCCGAAACGTATGGCTGGGCGTCCGTCCACGCGCCGATTTTCATGGGCCACGGACCAGAACGTTTACTTTTTTTGCCGAGCCGTGGAACAGTTCGCCAGTACGTGACGGCCGTCCGCGGCTCCTACCGGACGTCATGTGCGTACGGTTCGGCTCGAGAGAGGTCAGCCACCAAACCCTCCTGACTAGGTCGTTCCCGAAGCCTGCCACCGCCGCGGAAGGCTTGCCCATATCCAGCGGGGTACGGCGAGCTTCGGGAGCCCCGGCCGGTGAGCGATGGAAGATGCTAGGCTCGAGTTCCTGCTTGATGCAGTGGACAGGTAATTGAATCCTGCCCGATTGGAGATCTAGCGAATTCAAGGATTTGTGTGCCCCCAGGACACAGCCGACGACTGATTGCTGAGTCCGGCGCCCCTTGCTGGCCTAACTTGCAGGATTCCGCTCCGTGAAGGGTTCGTGGACAGTGTAGATCATCCTGATCCGGTCCCTCTGGCAGTGCTCCCGCGAGCTGATGTCGCCCCTACTGCTCAGGTGGACTCAAATGGCGTCTCAGGTTGCGGGCGAAACTGTTGGGTGCGCAGTCGCGGGGGGAGCCGCAGGCAATCAATGGCGACAAGGTCTGCTCAATCAACGGACAGGGTGAACCCGAGGCTCCGGCTTAGGCAAAAAGGTACGCCCTGCATCCTTGCTTTGTTAAGCTGTTCTTGTTTTTTGCAACTGCTGTGATGGTTTCCTCCAGTTCTACATGCTATGTGATGTGCTAGTTACTTGTCTTAATGATTGTAGAACGAAAACAAAATGGAATTGCTAGTTTGTTTTAGTTATTGTTGTGATTTACCTATATGTAAGCTTAGTTCAGCCCGCGCATCAAAATTACTGTTGTCCCCCTAATTCGAGCATGCATAATTAGATGGGTGTTTGTTTGTGAATTCAGGTTACGGCTTGTTAGTGTGCAGCGTGCGCTGAACTAGAAGTGTGGTCATGTGAAATCTGTGTGGTTCAATGCCTTTGTCGTTGCTTCTTCTTGCATGAGCAAGTGATGATAGCTGTTAGATTTGGCTTCATCGCGAAAGATCTGCTCTGATTGCAGGGACACTTGCATTGAGCAAAACTGCACTATTAGGTGCCTGCCTATGTCAGGAGACATTCAAAAGTTCAGTAGACAATCATTGAGCAAAATTGTATTGAAGGGTCAAGAAACTATTTTTGTACATCAGTTGTGGCATGTAACTTATTTTTCTTCTGTATCTCACACAGCTCTAACCTTGTGTTTCTGTTTATTTCCTTCTTATTGTGTATTTGGCACTGGTAAATCTGTGACAGGAACATTCTTAATATTGCTAATGGTTCATCCTCATTGTAGTTCAGAAGTTACTAAACTACACGACTATTCAGCGGTGGCACAAGAGGTGGTGAGGAATAGCGACTACGACGAGCAAAGACGCGGTGCAGCCGGCGACGACGACTATCGCCTGCTCTCTGGTAAGGCCTCCATCTTTTCTCTCTTTTTGTGTCAATTTGAAGTTTTGAACTATACACAAGTGCAAACTAGTTCGGCTCAAGAAAAGTATAAACAAGACACAACCCTCTTAACAATGCCTTGCTGATGTAAGTAGCTGAAGCCTTCCTGGCACTTGATTCAGCAGATTCTCGATTTCTCGTCAGTCGTTTTCTTCTTTCTTGTATCACCGCCCTCCCGGATACAACGGAAGACGACGAACAGTTTGATGGCTTTTTTTTTTGCCTTTCTCAGCTGTTGTTATATCTTAATTAGGAATTCACTTTTCATTTAGTGTTAATATGGATATGAGAGTGGATCAAACTAGGAGTAATCTGCTGCTTCTTAATGTTGGATAATTGGATCGATATTCGCCCTCTCTAATCATTATTAGCTTGCCATATTCTTGAACCTCAACAAGTCATGAAGAATCCCATACTTCTTTCCAGTTTAATATTGGCAATTCACCCTTGTTGTTTACATATCGCTAATCCGTTGCGGAATTATCAAATTGTCTAAATTTTCTCTTCAAGTACAGTGTTTCCTTTTTGTTTCCAACTTTATGAATTCATAGTAACTTTACTGATTTGGATGAGCTGAGGATGAAAGAAGAGATCAGTGCTGCCACATGGTGCTTCCCATTCGAGCAATTGCGGTGTGTAGAAATGCTTTATGACTTGCATTCCAGCCGATGAACTATGGTTGTATTGTCGCATTAGGCCACATTTTTGTCCTGTCAGATATCAGTGTATTTTTATTTTTATTTGCAATTATTTCTCTCTTTTTTCTCAATTTATATTTGGTCTATATGGACCACGGACAATCAGTTTCGATGCTTATACGCCAATCAGTTTGGATGGCAAAACAGCACAAAACGAGAGTGTGCTTAAAGTTTTCGTTGTCAGCATAGTCTTCGTTTGCTTATAGTTTTCCAGCCACCATGTTTCTATGTCAAATGTCATTTGACCACACAAGTGTCATTAGTCTAAAGCAAACGAGGATAGACTCGCTGAAAATGTTCCTTTTCCCTATCCAAACAAAATTTGGGGTGGCAGGGATTAAGGTGGTTGGAAGGGACTGATTCAATCCCTGGGTGGATTTTTTTCCACTGGAGTATTTGTTCCCCTATAACCAAACAAGCCCTAAGGGAAAACAAAGTCAACCTTGGTAAGTTGGTAAGGTGTACAACATAATTGGGAGTTTCTTTGGCTCGGTTGAAAAGGTGCCATTCACCAAGAGGATGCTAAAAGCCCATTATTCTATAAAAATAATTAGTCATATGAATCAAACAACGGAACGTAGGAAAAATTCCTGAAGATTCTAATCCTTCAAAATTCTTATGAAAATCATTTAAAAAGAGGAGCCCTCAAAATGTTTATGGTTCATTTAAGAGCTACGGAGTATCATTGAAGAGGGAAAGTAGCAAACCATGCCAATCATGCTTACGAACGGATGGAGCAAAAATATTTTAAGAGAACTGGAGAGGATGCAATACCACTGATCTCAGTCTAACTAGGTGGTTGTTTGGATAACTATGGTAAGCGGTACATTTTGAGAAAGAGTTTTAGAGGATTTTTTTTAGCAAAGTTAGTTTTACTTACTTTTCTCTTAAGAAGAAAAGACTTGCACAAAATTATGTTTGGGTCTTCTTTGGGCTTTGGATAGATATTAAGCTGAAGATTTTTCAAATAAAATCATGGCGATTGAGTATGCAGAAACTGGATCAAGCGTGCTGCGTGCAGACCTAAACATAAGAATTAGCGACACTTAATTCTCGGGCCATATCAAATTAACAGCCACAGAACCAATTATCGAACCCAACTGGTGAAGATATCTTACAAAATGAGTTGAGCACTACCACGGAATGGCAAAATACTACTGCTGAATCAACGCATAGGTAAACCGATACGGATCTACTGTAACGAGCAGTGCAACCTTACTATATTTGTATAACCGGGGAGGTGGCCTACCTCGGAGAGCACGCGGGACCGGAGGCGTACCGCGCGGCGAGCCGGAGATGCAGCGGACAGCGCAGGGCGGCGGCGGCGGCGCGCGGCGCGACGTGGGTGGCGAAGCCGATCAGAGCATTGGACGGGGGGCGGCTGCAGGGTTAGAGAAATGGACGCGATGCGATGCGACTAGACTAGTAACGGCCCGGTTAGGCCCAGCAATATGGTCGTTGTTGTCTGGGGATGAGCCCAGCTCGTTTCTTATCCAGGCCCACATTGTAAACCGCCTCCAATACCGGGGACAAGAAAGGAGAAGGGAGTAGTAGCGAGCTGTCTCGGAGATCGGCGGGCGGCGGCTATGGCGATGGCGGCGGCAGCAGCGGGCGGCGAGCCGGTAGAGCCGCAGTCGTTGAAGAAGCTGAGTCTCAAGTCACTGAAACGCTCCCTCGACCTCTTCGCGCCCACCCACTCCCTCCCCTTCGCTCCCGACGCCGAGAGGTAAGCCAGCTCGCTCGCCCCCCTTCCTTAACCCCCCCAAACCCTAGCCCACTTGTGCTAACCTCTTCTCTTCGTTTGCTCTCTATCTCGCCGCAGCAAACGGATTCGCGTCAGCTGCAAGGTTCGTGGCTTCGTCTCGGCTTTCTACTGGTTAGGTTCCTACCTTTGTCTGCATATAAGCGGCGGCCCTGAAAATTTGGTGGTCGGGTGGTTTCTCGCAGGTGAATGCGGAGTACGGTGCCGTCAAGAACCTGCCGACCGACCAGGGCCGAGCGCAGGGGAAGGGCGCCGCGGCTCCTTCCAATGCGTTGGCGCTTCTAGGTATTTTTTTGCTGCCCTTCTTGAATGAGAAGCCCCTGCGCTTTTCAAATTGAACAACAGAAATTCACTGGCTATATCAGACTTTTCATGCTCGTTAGTAATGACCGCTAGGAAAAGAAACAATGGGGATCTAAAGAACAGGAGCAACGGCTGGAATTCTCGCGAATTTTATTGTAGATTGTTTACATGATGCTAAAATATATCTTTGTCAGGCACACAAGACACAAAAGATGCTCCTAGGGAAGGCACTAGCAATGCCATTATCCCTGCACCGCTTATGCTTCCCAAAGCACCGTAAGTGCATCCATGTTCTCTTGTCTGCTGTTAATATGTTGATGTTCCTTTTTATTGCTACTGAAGTTTCCTCTTTGATTTATAATCAGCGAATCTGCGGTGCCTGGCAAAAATACAACCGTATTATCGATTCCTGGGTCATCTGATAGGTTTGTTCACTTGCATTTCCTTCTATGGTTGTCTGGGCATCGTACAACATGGTTTCCATATTATTTCTGATATTCTATTAAGTGTATCAACTGTAGAATAATTGTAATGCGCAGTTCCTGGCTGTTACTTTAAATTGCTCATGTCTTGATATGTCTTTCAGATTCTCGACATCTGCACTGATGGAAAGGTTGCCAAGTAGATGGCCTAAACCTGTATGGCATGCTCCCTGGAAGAACTATCGGGTAATTATTTTTCATTCAAGTGTCACTTTCATATTGTGTGTTATAGCTTGTTTGGCACCCCAGGGACTGATTCTTGGCATATCGATGCCATATTTGGACTGGAAAAAGATTTATTTGTGCTTTTGAGCATCCCATGCAATTCTAATATCCATCTGTGAACTTTTAAACTGGCTAAAACGTTAAACCCTCCATGTTCTTCTGCATATTTTGTTGGAATTAAACTGATCTATGGGAGCATCTTGGTTCTCACCAAGTGATAAATTACATCATTTATTTTCCAGAATTTTTGTTGATGGTATTTCTAAACGTATGCAGGTCATCAGTGGTCACTTGGGATGGGTGCGATCTATAGCATTTGATCCAGGCAATGAATGGTTCTGTACTGGTTCCGCTGATAGAACAATAAAGGTGAGCCCTACAGCCTGCATTCCTGTCTTGGGAATTTGGAAACTAAGTTGAATTCATGTATGCGTGCCACTAGTTATATCACAACATGTATTGGCACTGTTAGTGGCTCAGATGCTTGTTTACAGGTGTCCGCACTTTTCTAATGTTTTATACTTCTATTTGCATGGTGCAGTTATTCTCAGTTTTTGGAATCTTGTTTGAACTAATAGAATAATTATATTGCTATTCTGTTGACGAATTCTCATGAGAAACAGAAAATAGTGCATGTATAATTTATGATCTGTTTATGCTTCTGGTGCCAATATGGTCTTATTTTGACATCAATCTTCCATTTGCATCTTTTTTGCTTTGTGCTAGGGCAACCGCTACTGTAAGAGCCACTAAACTATCTCCCTCTTCCCTTATTTTGCAATTGTACATTAAGCTAGCAATCCAACTGCCAACATGTCATACTACTTTCCTGTGTAGTTCATTGATTGATCTTCTGACAACTGGGTTGTGTAGATATGGGACCTGGCATCAGGAACATTGAAGCTGACACTAACTGGTCATATTGAACAAGTCCGCGGTAAGTTGTTCTTGGTTTTGGATTGCAGGGCCTTGTTAGGCACTCATCACCCTTACAAATTTCTTTTGTTTTTGCCCCAATCTGGAAGTTTGTAACTGATGGGTGTAATGTGCATTTATGTAGGACTTGCTGTCAGTCAGCGGCACACATATCTATTTTCTGCTGGTGATGACAAACAAGTAAAATGTTGGGATCTTGAACAAAATAAGGTCTGTTTTATTATTTATTACTTGTGTTTAGCATGTGGCATATTGGCATTCTCATGATATTTTGTCTGTATTCTCTGTAAAAGGTTATTCGGTCTTATCATGGGCATCTGAGTGGGGTTTACTGCCTAGCTCTCCATCCAACAATTGATGTCTTGCTGACAGGTGGTCGAGATTCAGTTTGCAGGGTAAGAAATTACTCCTTACCGTGCACGTTATGCAAAATTTGGCAGCACACTATGCACTAAGCTGTTCTTGCTCCATGCACAGGTGTGGGATATTCGAACAAAGGCTCATGTTTCTGCTTTAACTGGACATGATAACACAGTTTGTTCAGTGTTTGCTCGGCCAACGGTAAGAAGGCATCTTTACTTGCCGCAACTCACTGAAATACTGAGTTTTGCTGCTTCAATACTCTTTATCTAATGGTGTCCCAAGTTTCTAATTGGAGTCTTCTGATTCTTTGTCTTCTTAAAGTTAAATAAAAAGCAGTTAAAGAATACATGCATAAAACCTCTGATTTGTTCACCATGTTATTATTTGGACCGGGCTTGGAGCTTGCTTGTGATAGTATTTTCTTGTCTATTGTGGTACCTACTGTTAATTACCTTTTTCTTTCTTTCTTTCTCAGGATCCACAAGTTGTCACTGGCTCACATGATACAACTATCAAGTTCTGGGATCTTGTAGCTGGTAATTCAACTATTGAACTTGACATTGTCCACCAAATGGTTCCATTTATCTGTATCCATTACAGTTGTTTGTTTCTCCAGGGAAAACTATGTGTACTCTTACACACCATAAGAAGTCTGTTCGGGCCATGGCACTGCATCCAAAAGAGTTAGTACCCATGGGTTCATTTTTAAAATTATGTAGTACCCATGGGTTCATATTTTCTATTATGTACATTGCTGGAACCTTTACAATAACTTCTCTTATGTAGGAAATCATTTGCATCAGCATCTGCCGACAACATAAAGAAGTGGAGCCTGCCCAAAGGCGAATTTCTACACAACATGCTGTGAGTTCACTTATTTGTATGATTGTATCCATACATTCACCTTGTCTATAAGTGCCACAGCTTGTTGTTTGGCTAACTGTAAGTCGAAACAATTAAGTACTGCACTATGTGTCAATGCAACTCAGATTCCACCATTTGTAATAAAAATACATTTAGGTCTGCTTTATAACCTTTTTTGGTAAATGAGTGTGTGCCATATATGCTGATCAGGATGTCTTTTTTGTCTTCATTTGTGTGCGTTCAAAAGGTTGACTAATGGATATGAATTTGCTGGTGTTTTTGTTATTGTAAGTTTGAATTCTGATGCCCTAGATCTACCTACAGACATTACCAAAGTCAACTTCCTCTTTCTCAGAATTATGGGAAACTTTTAAGAGGCATTTTTGCTATTTGTTTTAGCGATTTTAAAAGTATATTATTATTATTCTATAATAATACCAAAACATGCTATTTGCCCTAGATAATGACAATCCGATGTCTCGGTCTCATCTTGCTCAACATTATTCCTGACAATGCCTCTAGAATTGCTACTGCAAAAGGAGAACTTATGCAGTTTGGCATAAGTTGCATTCATTTTTCAGAATCCAATACTCCTCCCGTTCCTAAATATAAGTGTTTTTAGAGATTCCACTATGGACTACATACGGATTAAAATGAATGAATCTACACTCTAAAATATATCTATATACATCCATATGTAGTTTGTAGTGCAATCTCTAAAAAGACTTATATTTAGGAACGGAGGGAGTATATTGCATTGTCCCTCTAGTCACGGGTTCAACATCTGGACGTGATTTTTTTTCTTTTTTGCTCAGTCCAACATATCGATAGTGGATCGTGCACTAAACTTCTCATCTGTTATCACCTTCAGGTCCCAGCAAAAAACGATTCTAAATGCAATGGCTGTTAATGAGGATGGTGTCCTGGCAACTGCAGGTAAATGCATTGACAGAGTGCCATATTCTTCCAACCTTTTGGGCTCCCCATCATGCTTTATTAAATATGGATGTTTTATTTGGTGATTAACAGTCACAGCTGTGTTCTTTATGCCTTACCTATTGCATGAATCCTCTTCATTTCTAAGATGTTATGTGACAATGTATAGAAGAACCATATTTTATAATCTCTAGCATGTTCTTGGAGCTCAGACCATTTATGTAGAACGAAATCTTTCGTTTCTTTTGCAGGGGACAATGGAAGCATGTGGTTTTGGGATTGGAAGAGTGGCCATAATTTTCAGCAAGAACAGACTATTGTCCAGCCTGGTACGTACTACTCCGCATTCTGCATTGGTTGACAGGCTAACAAGTATGAGTTCTCCGTTTTTTGACGAAGTTTTTCCTCTTATGAGGGGTTCTGAATAGTAATTTATCAGAAATGCTAGTGACACTGGCAAAGCTGGTCTAGCCTTGATGTTTGTTTACAGCTGGAATCTGATTATCTGCATCCCTATTGTCTTGAATTTCAGGATCATTGGAGAGTGAAGCATGTATATATGCCCTTTCTTACGATAATAGTGGATCAAGGCTTGTGACATGCGAGGCAGATAAAACAATAAAGATGTGGAAAGAAGATCTAACAGCAACACCAGAAACCCACCCCGTCAACTTCAAGCCACCAAAAGACATCCGGAGATATTGATTGCCGCATAAGTTACAAGATTGATTTCGACCACCCAAATTCTACTCTTTGGTTGAGTGTTCACCTCGTTGAGCCTTTATGGTGGTGTTCAAGCCCTGACGTCCCTGTTGTATAATACAGATGGTGTTGTAGTATTTATTACTGAATCTGAAGCATGTTTTCTAGTTCAAATATATTTTGTTCTATGCATTGGGAATTTTTGTGATGTATCAAAATTGAATTTCTGCAGCTGTAGTGGTGTTTGTAAGTCACTACAGGTTCTCTGTAAGATCGCGATCTTGCTAATGCTTCAGGCTGGGTTGAACAGTACGAATTTTGTTAAGCTTAACATCATTAGTGAGGCTTGCAAAACGCTTAACGTGGATGATGCGTTCCATGCTGAAAGCACTTCGGCTGCTGCTTGTGCGGTTATTCCTCCACGAAGTATGGGATTTTGTTTTAAAAGTTTCTATTTGCTGCTGCTGAGTGGTTGTTTAATTCAGACAAGGTCGGTTGCAATATGCCCGAAGACTCGATGTGTGCCTCATCTGCCACATATGCAAGCTCATACCCTGCAAGAGTCGGTAAACATGCCTCATGGAGGCTCTGGGATCTTGAATGACGCGCCATTATTGTGCCAAACTCATCCTCAAGTATTCGGTCGCTTATCATCTTTTAGGTGGGAAGCATTAACAGTTGGCTAGCTTATCATCTTTTTGGTGGGAAGCATTAACAGTTGGCTAGCGGCTTTGCGTGAGTGTTTCTCGAAGTATTCATAATTTCACTTTCACCTCTGTTCATGGAGAACCGACGGCGATGACTGCGCCAAAGCTAGTGTTGATGGTTTTTTTTTTGTGTGTGTGTGTGTGAGAATAATGTTGATGGGTTTATAGGGGAAAGTATAATCATTGTGGCTGGGGTGTCATAAATCAGTGGCCATAGAGGAGAGGTGATCACAGCAAAGACCAGAAGCAAATCCATTCAGTGCTGAATGGAATTTATGTTGCCACGAACCTGAGAATCGTGAACCTGGTCATGAAAATGGATGCCCATCTTCTCGCTCAGGCTGTCGGTCCAAACGCATCACCATATTTTGACCTGCTTCAGGAGATCAAGATCGCGATGGCTACTTTGCTTTGACAATTGTATCATTCAACATTGTGCAAGACAGTGGCGGTGTGTCAGGATTGCACTGTATGGTCCTGGGTGTTCATTTCTCAACAAACCGGTGTCACTGGGGGGAAGACTTGTGCGACACGGTTTGCCTCTATCAGATTGCCATACATGGTCCAATCTGACGGTGCGAGAGCTGACCGGCCAGCACTAGCGCTGCCCAAAACAGATTGCTATTTGCAAAAAGGCGATGGTAATTGGGAATATGAGTTGCTCTAAAAGTGTAATGGAACGTTGTGCTGATACTTGCAAAGTTCAGACAATGAGGTGTCAACTTTGAACTGCCCATGGCTGAGCAGATGTGTATTTCCGCACCCAATTGTGGTAGTTAACACAACCAGTTTTCGTCTAAAAACTCACTTCTTTTCCACGTAGTGCAAACTTTCTACATGAGTATGAGGGGAATCCTTTCTCAGCATGCTCCCTCTGACCCTCAAAAACGCTCTTATATTACGGGACAGAGGGAGATTACTTCAGATTTCAAAAAGCGAAAAACAATTCCAAACCAACATCTGACCTTGATATCAAGGTTTACTCCAAAAAAAGGATATCAAGGTTTACCCACCACTTCAATTCTTAACCTAACGAGAATAAAGTTAAAGCAGTTAGCTGAAACCAACATAAGAAATCCTAGCGAGAGTGGGTTAACTTGAGATGGCACTCGTAGTCTGATCTGACCTTACAAAAAGATTACAGCACGCATAATGATTCGACCTAGCTATTCACATCTGAGAAACCTACACTGCAGCCTAACTAGGCTCTGCGTAAGGCTTTGCGCAGCTCTGTTTGATAGTCACCAAACTGAATGCCAGCAGGAGGATGCATGTTGAAAACGTAAGCGACTGGTGCAGATACTTGCATCCCATTCGGATAACTTGGGGCGTCCGAAAACCATCCCAGAGTCCCTTCATCAAACATAAATGATTCACGCAGAAAATAGAAGCATTCCCTCGCCAATCTTTCAGCCTGTAAAAATGGCAGCATAGGTCATATTCAGATAACCTGGAATAAGTTATTCAGGCAAAAGGTACAAGCAAATAAGAAAATATCTATCATTAGTCAGAAGTAGTTTTTAGCTGTATATTTTGCTTTTAAGAAATGGCATACCTGCAAGTGAACAAATTTTGTGTTATTCATGATCAAGACAACCTGCAAATTAGGCAATGTCTCTGACAAGGTCTTGATGGCAATATGCTCAAAGAATTTCTGCAGGAGAACTCTCTCATTCATTGATTCATCAGAATCAAAATCAGCAAACCAGAAAACCCGCTGTAACTTTGCCCAAGCAACTGGTAGTTTACGTTCACCACCAAGAATCAGACGACAAGGATCAGCCACATTCTGGAGTATCATGATGCCGTTTGTCACTGAACTAGACTCCACTGAATGCAGACCAGGTGTACATGTAACTATCTTAGTGGGGTCATAATAGTGGCAAATTTTATAGGAGAACTGAAGATTTTTGTCATTCATGATAAGAACATGCCCATCTCCACCTGCAGGCAGCAACTTCGCACAACATACTGCGGTAGGTACGTCTTCTTGAGAGCATATTCCAGATGTAATAGATGAAGTTTTCGAGTTCAAGGAGCCACAATCATGTGAAAATGAACAAGAGCTACCATTTCTACAACCCTGATCATAAGGAACAGCACATCAGATAAAATTATTACAGCTCAATAAATAATAATATGTCAAAACATTAAACTAAGGAAGCTCAATAAATAAATTTTTAAGATACACATGTGCAGTTCAATAAACACGGGCATATTTTAATGAGCTTCAAGCTGGCATACTATCAAACTGCTGTTAATGGCATTTACTGTGTTCTAAAAAACTCATTTGACCGGTTAAATCAACACTATTTTGTTCATAGTCTCACCAATGAGTTGGCTTGAATTACTTCATACAGTAATAGTATGTCAAAACATTAAATTCGCTAGAAACACACACACAACGCGCATATTGCAATACTAATAACATAACCCTGCGAATTATAAGCCGGAATGCAAGTGACATGACCAAAAGAAAATGAGAAAAACAAACTGCTGCAAATATGGTACCTGTAATGTAAGGAAGAACTTGCATACTGGTTTGGGAGCACGAGCGGAATGAGAAAAAGGGCATGTGTTGCCTCGAGTACAGGATCCACGTACAAAGAACACACACATCTCACTTTCAACAGTTTGTTGGGCATAACCACTAACTCGTTCCCTACAAGAAACTACCTTGTCCTCTGCAAGTTGTGTCTTCATCTGGAAACCAACCAAGAATCATTATGTTTGCAACATAGTGAATGTATATTTATGCTAATTTATCTGTTGTAAGGAAATTTTGACGAAGCATGAAGTTACAACACACCTCCTTAATAAGAGCCTTCAGTACGACAACAGTGAGAGTGACCCCAAAATCAGTTGCAGAAACATAAGGGGTTGCAGCACACTTCCTCTGTGAACCTAAGTGGGAACTCTCAGATTCCAGCGAGAGTGAATTCATATCCTCTGGCTCTAGTACTTTATGGTGAAGACAAACATGGTGGAATTCAGAAGGCTGAAGGTACTTCGGAGGATCGATTTCCACAAGAAAACTAGGCCTAAAACGGTGCAGTGTGCACATAACATCATCATCTGTTGAAAAGAAAGAGTTAACCAAAATCATTATTGCATACATTATTTATTGGAAAGTATTTGCAGTACACAATTTTAGCAAAAGTTCATCACACAGTTTTTTTTTCAAGGAACTTCTGAATAACCCACTAGGCTACCATTTCTATTATTTTACTTAAATACGCATTTCATTTCTTCAATGATTTAAAAGTAATAATTCAAGTTTGATTCAAATTCATCATTTGGCTGACAATCTTTACATGTATTCAAAGTAATAAAGCGGTATAAGCTACAGTGAATAGTGTGAATAGTGTCGTAGCAATAAATGCAATAGTATTGGCTTCCATAATCGAATTATTCGTTTTATGTTATCAGAATGTAATTGCGACGATATAAAATTTTGACTTCTGTAAATTCAACAAGATGACTTTTCCATCCTGGTGATACTGAATAGGATCGATATTGTGAATAACAATATCTGACCTATCAATTCAATTCATCAACAAGAATAGAATAGGAATTTTATGCAAACATCTCATTTACAATGGTACATAATAAATGTGAAAAAATTACCCAAGGCACACACACACTACAAACATGAACAATGTGCAATCAAAATATGTATACAGTGAGAGTAACTCCTAGATGAGCACAACATCATAATGGTACATAATAAGTGTGAAAAATGTACTCATGGCACACGCTACAAACATGAACAATGTGCCATCAAACTACGGTGAATAGTGCAGTAACAATAAATGCAATAGTATTGGCTTCCATAATTGAATTATTCGTTTTATTTTATCAGGATGTAATCTCGATGATATTAAATTTTGACTTCTGTAAATTCAACAAGATGACTTTTCCATCCCCGTGATAATGAATGGATCGATATTGTGAAAAAGAATATCTGATCTATCGATTAGATTCATGAACAAGAATAGAATAGGAATCTTATCTAAACATCTCATGTACATAATAAGTGTGAAAAATGTGCCCAAGGCACACTACAAACATGAACAATGTGCGATCAAAATATGCTTTCGGTGAGAGTAACTCCGATCGCAACATTCATATCATCATTTTTTTATACAAGTTGGAAGGACTTACAAATTTCAGAGATGTTGTTAAGTGCTGCTGGCAAGAGGTTATGAAATGCACACCACACTTCTTCCTGTTTAGAGATAAAGGCATGATATGCTGTTGGCTCTTGGGTGTCAGCCACCATTTTCAGATACTCTTGACGATACTTGTCCTGAAACATATGAAAAGGTAGCAATAAAGTAACTAATGTTTCAAACAGAAGACAATGATAAGTGCATTTTGATCCATCAATAATCATTCTCATGAAGGCCAAGACCATAGCTTTCTAGCAACAGTCATTCACTGGGAATGGATATGAGAGTAAACTGTGTCGCTGTTGATGGAATCTTAATCTTAGATAGAGAAATGAGCAATGCATTAGTAAATGCTACTCCTCCGTCCCAAAATAAGTGACTCAACTTTGTACAGCATTAGTAAATGCTGCTCCCTTCGTCCCAAAATAAGTGACTCAAAGTTAGTATGAAGCTGAGTCACTTATTTTGGGACGGAAGGAGCACTTCCTTTTTAAGAATGTGTAAACAGCATTTGCACATCTTTTCATTAAGCGGAGAAGCAAGCTATGCAAGAGTTTGAGTTCATGGGCAAGAAAATTGTACAGTCCTCAAAACAAAATAGTAAATGTTTACCGTAAATGTGGGTTTTGAAAGTTACTACTAATAACCAACTATCAGATGCAACAGGTCCTGAAAATATTCAGAGTGATTATTAGAAAAAGTTAAGGCGTACCTTAAACATTCGCTGCCAAAATTGGAACGCACAAAGGTTTCCAATTAATGTAGCTTCCTTCTTGCCAATTTTCAGGTTGCTATCCTCGTCAAAGTAATTGTCTCTAAAAATCTTACACTGGAAAACAGGCAGTTGGATACATATATAACTAAACAGAGCACATGGATCTAAGCATTTTTTGAGAGGCAACTAAAACATACCAATGCTTGATAGCCAAAAGGTTGCAGGATAGGAAGTGGTTGGATGTCCAACATAATGCCTATTAGAATTCCTTCATGGAGAAAGCCAATCTCCGCAAATTTCAGGGCAAGAACAGAAGCATCAAACGATAATGGCAAGCTATTGAGCAAACAGCCATAAAAGGTGGGCTCGTAACGCCCTCTAGGAGAAGTTGGCTTAACCAATGCATGAATTTGAACAAGTGAGTCTAGTGCATCTTGAATAACATCCAAATTTGGAGGGTCGAGAACTTTTTGCAGCACAACTGGCAAAAATGAATTGTTAGTGAGAATATTACCTTAATGCTTAATCTAAATCGAATAACAAGAAATGCAGTATATAACCCCCCACCCCACCCACCCACACACACCACATATACCCAGATAAGGTTTGTTTTCAAATGCATGTAGTCAGAACTTTTATACCTTGGATTGCTACACGTAAGAGACATTTGGTGATTTTTCTATAAGTTGACAGCATACCGTTATGGAATTAAATGGTTAAACTTCTATAAAAGGCTGTGCAAAGTGTAAAACAAAAACTTGTCATGTGAGAAGAAACATCAACCAAAATTAGCTGAATTTCAGTAAAACAAATACCATTAGGATCATTCATAGCTCTTGACTCTGCACAGCAAACCATGAGCACTTGCTCTCTCAACGATAACCTTAAAATGGCAGGATGTTCATGATCATCTAAACTGTTGTAAAATGGTCCAGTTACCAGGCAATAAATTTGACCATCACAGGTACGGCCTGTCCTGCCTTTCCGCTGCTCAGTCTAGAAGAGGTTAAAATAGTTGTAAGCATCAGGGTTAAACATAAGTTTTAAAATGGATAACATCAGTATTTTTTTAGATAACCTGAGACTTGGAAGCCCATACAAGCCCAGCTGAGTCTGTTTTCCTGATTGGATCCCAATAGACTTGCAATGATCTACAGGAATCAATAACATAAGCCACTCCAGGAATAGTGACAGATGATTCGGCAATGTTTGTTGCCAGTATAACCTGCAATGTGAAGTACAAACGACTCAGAGAAATCAGTTGACAAGATGAAGTTGTTTCAATCATGTAAGCATGCATACATCCATGCTAAGTTTGACCTACACATCATTGTTTAATTACAACATTTGTGGTTACTACGGGCACCTTGTAGTTAGCACTAGCAGTACAGGGAAGCCAACAGCATCCCCGGTGCCAAGGATCACTAAAATGTACAAGGGGACTGGTGGAAAGAAAAATAAATTGAATTCATTTGTTTTCAGATGTAGGAAACACAGAACTTTTTCTGGCAATGGAGAGGAGGGGGCACTTTGGTGGGCCACATATACTGTGAACTAACACAGCCAATAAGAGTCATCACGTGACGAGATGAATAAAATTAAGAATAAGCAAATAATGATAGTGACATATATAGGAAACAACTCCACAAGTACACCATCTGCAGAATATTTCAATTTTGTCACCATGTCCCACTACTGGCACCACATAACTTAAGAGATTATCTTAACAGGTAAAAAAGGTTTAACTGAACTAAGTTACATACCTTTCGGCAAGACTTTGAAACCTTCATAGTTTGAAGTGCTTCATCAGTGTCAATGCTACGATGAAGAATGTGCACCTTGAAAACTGATCTAACAGACGACAGACGGATCCACTGCTGCTCCAATGCATAGTATGTAGGAAGGAAAACCAAAATACTATTTTCAAGGTCTGGATCACTGCGGTGTATGTGCAACAGTAACTCATGGATAAGTTGATACACATCAGAGTTTAGACCAGCATCAGCGTCAGCATCCTCTCCAGAGCAATACTTTGTTGAGAGTGATTCAGAATTCATCTTGAGAATATCAGCAATCTGAGCAGCATTCCATTGCATCAGGTGACAACAGTAAGGTACAGACTAGAAGAGATCCATGTAAAGTACTGATTGTAAGATCAAACCCTTAAGCCACTAGGGCCTAGATTAACATGTTAGACACAAGGTGGCCTGCATGTCAGACAGGGGGTCTTCAATGGAGGGGAGGGGGGTGTAAGGATTTAACCCAAATTCTAATACTAGTTAAATGAACCCAGTCTAATTAAAGAACTCACAATTATAACATAATTATTAATGAGAATGATGCAATGCTACATTCGTAAAATAATATTCTGTAAAATCCAATGTACTCCCTCTGATCCTAAATATAAGACCTTTTAGAGATTTCACTATGGACTACATATGGATGTATATAGACATATTTTAGAGTGTAGATTCACTCATTTTGCTCCGTATGTAGTCTATATGAGACAAGAGCATATAGGAAACAAACTGCAGCATCTTCAGTAACAAGGCACTGTAGATACTAGAAGGTACATCATGCAATTTCCAGAAGAAATTTAGGTAAACTAATATGGACGTTCCATGGTATAATAGTAAACCAAACATTGACAGCCCAGTTAAATGCTGAAGTCAGCTACAACATGTACCTGCTCAAGGTATAGGACTTCTCTCTGGAAAATGCGCGTTCGAGGACTGCTTGGAATGGCAATCACTTCAACCCTTTCACCCCTTCCAAGATCTCTAAAGTATTCCTTGTATCTTGTGATATCAGCGGTAGCAGACATTAAAACCAACCTATGTCAAGAGTGACATGACATATCTTAGCAATAAGAAGTAAGATAATTTTGTAAGGTGGGCAGAAATGAAATGTGCCAATGCATGTTATCAGAGTTCTTACCTTAAGTCATTTTTTTTCATCATGAACTGCTTCACACAAGCAAGTACAAGATCAGATTCGACGGACCTTTCGTGTATTTCATCAAGAATAATAACCTTATATTTCAATGCAGCGAGGCCCTTATCACGCATTTGCTCCAGTACAACACCAGCTGTTTTGAAAACAATTTTTGACCTGATTCACACATTAGACAACTTTTAGTTAACTGATACTACGCACAAATGATATATCACAAAATCAACGAACTGGTGAGAAAATCATGGGCTTCAGGTGAGTAAGATACACAAAATAAAATGTAATGCTATATATATTGGAAATTTGGAGTTAAGGAGGCAAGTACTGAAAATACAGTAAATGTGGCAGCATATACTGCATATATCCTGCACAATAATGCCCATGGAGAATGCAGAATGAAGAAGAAAATGAATATGATGATTCATTCATCTGCCTAATATCGGGGATAAGGTGCCATCGGATCACATATTCAGTGAGGAATTACCTTTTCGAATTGAGATTTGACACATTGGAGTGGCCAATATGATATCCAACCTCTTCTCCAACCTGACAGTTGCGAGATTCAGCCACCATTTGAGCAATAGCTACTACTGCAAACCTCCTAGGCTGTGTGCACATAATTGGTTCCAAATTTCCTTCTAGGAGGAACTGGGGAACCATAGAGCTCTTCCCTGCAGCAAGTTAATGGGTTAAATCCATTAGGGTGACTGAACACAAAGTTTACATCCTGGAGCAGGATAAAATATGTAACATCGACAAGACAGAAGTATGATTTTAACATTGAAATTTCAAACGTCAGGTGAACCCCAGTTATTCTACTCCCTCCGTCCGAAAATACTTGTCATCAAAATGGACAAAAAATGATGTATCTAAAACTAAAATACATCTAGATACATCTCCTTTTATTTATTTTGATGACAAGTATTTCGAGACGGAGGAAGTACATCATTCCTCCATTCTAAGCATGAATTCAGAAAAGCCTAAAACCAAAAAAAGCTGTTACATAAAAATGCAAGGAAACTTCAGTAAAGAAGAGTCTCCGAAAAGGTAGCGATGAATATAACAGATCTAAATTGCGAGCCTTTTTTAGTAAAACCCCAATTCCAGAAGATTGGCTATTAGAAGGTAGATCCACACTCGCGTCAGAAGAAATCAAAATGAGTAAAAGGAAGCAGAGTCCGGGAGAAAAATTCAAGAACCACTGCTCTCCCAAAACCCCTTCCCCCATCGTCCATCACTTGCCCTTTCTCAAAAACTTCAACCCTACAAAAGCCCTAAAAAAGGAGAAAGCAAGGCAGAGAACCCCAATGCCGCCACCCAATCAAAGTTGAAACACGCAGTTCCCAATCTGGCAGAAACCCCTGCTCCAACAAACCCCCAATGCCGCCACCCACGATGGACCAAAACCCCAACAAACAGTAGATGCAAAAAAAAGGCCGAAAAAAGCAGATGAACAAACAGAGCGGCAGGAAGCAAACAAGGGAATTTGCGGAAATCCAGGCCAAAAATCCTTGCTTTTCGGTAACAAAAAAAGGATAAACCTCCCCCAAACCCCAAATGCCACCAAGAAAATCGAATCACCCAAATGCGAGCGATCGAGGCAGGAAGGAACGTATGTTGGAGGAACGGCGACTCGATTGTTACCGCATCCGGTGTCCCCCACGATCAGGGTGACGCGGTTCTCCTTGACCTTCTCGACGATCCTGTCGCGGAGAGCCTCCGTGGCGACCGGCGGCCGCCGCCGCCGCGGCGCGTCCTCCTGCTCTACGCCCTGCATGCCGGAGGCGGCGGCGAGGCCTCCCCCTCCTCGGGAGAGAGAGAGACGGCGGCGGGCGGCGCGGCGCGGCCTTCCCTTCTTGCAGTGCAAGCCTGCTCGCGCCCGCCCTCCGTGCCAGTAGTGGGGGGTTGAGTTTTCCTTTTTGAACACACGACAAGTCCGGAGGCAGCGGCACGGTGCATGGACCGGCCCCGAGGAGAGCACGGGGGCGGCGCGTGACTCCGCGGTGCACCAACACCAGGTCCACGCCTGGTTCGTGCCTCCTGCCCACGACCTCTGTTGACCCATCGCGATATTTTCACAGCTGGCGAGCACGAGGACACTGTCAAGCGGGACAGGGGGGTCAGCTTCTGTTGACTGCGTGAACGGTGAATGACCTGTATCGGAAAACAACAGTTGCAGGTGTTCCGCAGCTCCCGCTCACGAGTCCGGTCCAGCCGGTCATCCAATCATATTCTCTAAATATTAACCTATGATTTTTTTAGCCCATATGTTTAGGATGTACCCAGCTCATATGTAAAAAATAAATATGTGAGGCGGATAGAGGGACTCTCGGACGCGTTCACCACGTCGGACCAACAGGCGAGACCCACACGAAAAAGCTTCGATCCGTCGGAGGAGGTCACTGGTTTGGTGACCGCACTCTGGCGCGCCATGTGATGAGCCAAGAACCCGACTATTTAGCCAAATGGCGAGGGCAAACCCTAGTTACCCACATTTTCCTCCTTTTCCTCGTGTCAACGCTGCCACCGAATCCCCCATCTCTTTCCCATTCTGCTCCGACCTCCCTCGCTGCCATGGTCCGAGAGAAGATAACCTACTGCAAAATGGTAACGACCTAAGGGCCGACGAAGATCGTGTGGGAGATGTGTGTCGTCGAGGAACGTCGTGCCACAGAGGCACACCACACGACGAAGGAAAACCGCGCTGCTCAGCGTGCAGAGAAGGACGAGGCGCGGTGAGAGGTCGAGGTGCCGGAGGACGAGGAGGAGGAGGAGGAGGCGGCCATGGAGGTTGAGGCCGACGATTTTGGGCGGAGGTGCGGTGGGGAGGCCGAGCAAGCGGGCAATGCCTCCTACGCGACGCTCGTCGCCGATTGCAAACTCATAGCTTAGAAACTGGACTCGATCCAGTCCGAGCGGAAGGTGGTGAGAATTGTCGCCTTATCCACCCCACCGACGTGGAGCGGGAGCTTCTCTTCACGGACGAGGACGATGAGGAGGAGGAGGAGGCCCCGGAGCATTGCCCCGCCGCCAATGACCACAAGGCCGGCGGCTTCAGCAATGGGGTCATTGATATCTTCGACGATGAGTAGGATTAGAGTAGTTTGCTTCATGTATTATGATTACCTAGATATAATGGACGTTGCATGAAGTAGTATGAAAAATGAGGGTTGGAAATGGAGAGTGCGGTTGCAATGGCGGACAAATGGGAGGGGTGATTGTGTGTCCGTGGACTTATAGGGGGTCATATTTTGCCAAGGATAGTTGTACCACCAACTCCAAAATTATGCACTCAGGTTACGGAAATTCAGTTCGCTCTATGGAGCATTTGCTCCCGAGCGCCAAAAAAGTTTTTTTTCCTTTTTGCAAATGCGGGGAAAGTACAAAAACTTCAAGCTATGTTCATATCAGATTTTATTAGTAAACTTTTAGGGAGGAAACACAAACATTTCGACATGTGCAGAGAAAAAACAAGTTGAACATTTATTTTTGGCATTTTTACCACCTGATATTTTTTTAATGTACAAAACATTACATTGCTATTCTATTTCGTTTGAAAATTCTCAAACACACTTCAGACGCTAACATGGACATCTAGAAAAATAGAGTTTTTAAATTTATTATTTATACAGGAGCAAATGCTCCCGAGAGCCAAAGCACCGTACCTAATTGCGAATATCGGCGCTGTCAAAGTCCGTGACGAAACTAGTCCAATAATGAGGTCACGATCGATCTCGAAGAAACCACCTCAGCATGATGGGAAGGAAAATGTATATATCTTGACAATATGCCGGATACATGAAAAAGGTGGAATGCGCAACAAGATGTGGTATTGTAGTTGGCTGATCATGTGTATAGGCTGTGACGACAACGCGTCACTCGAAGTAATCCAAGTGTTGAACATGGTCGCCGTACGCTTATACCTGAATGTGTCCAAAAAACAAAAAATATGCTTGATATTCGTTACCGTGTTTGAATAGAGAACATACACGATGCGTAGAGGCTAGACCGCTAGAGCAACACTGGTCAGAACTCACAAGTCTTTGGCAAGTTGCCACCGGAAAAGAAAACGTGGCAACCAGACATGCCTTGACCGCTGAACCCAAAAGACAGTTGGACGAGTCCGGTGTCCTCCATGCTGCACGCAATGTCAGTTGCCAGTCTACAAAGGCCTGCGGCTGTAGCAGGGGCAGGGGCAGAGGGCAGCAGTAGTGTAGTACAGTAGTTTAAATATCTGTGTGATTGGATGGGAGAAGCCAAGTGATGTCCACCTCTCGCCTGGTTGTAGTATGTTTGGTTCAGTTCCGGCGCAATTGTTCTTAACTATATGCATGATCGCCATTATAATTTCTCTTGTAGTAGTTGATGTAAACAAGTTTGGTTGGGACGACCGAGTCGAGAGAGCTAGCTCCCTATCATGTGTTGATCTTTGTTATATAAATCGAATAGACGCCTCACTTGAAGGAGCTTATCTCGGTTTTGTTTTTTTATCGCAAGGAAGCATTAGGCTGGTCAAGTGTATGATACTCATATTGACCTTATTTATTGCCATGCATAACACATATTGTCTTCATTTCTAAATATAAGTCATTTTAGACGTTTCCAATGGACTACAATGTAGGGCTGTATGTAGACATATTTTAGAGTATACATTCACTCATTTTGCTTCGTATGTCACTTGTTGGAATCTCTAAAAAATACTTATATTTAAGAACAGAGGCAGTATTACACTAGTATATCATTTAATATGATACGGTATTATATACTCAACCTTCTCATTTTTCATTTAATTGCATGTCATCTCAACTAAAATGCCTAATTAGCACGTGTAATACTACCTGCTACTTCTATTAGGCTGACCATAGTAAATGCCTAAGTAGTATCATGTACTTGAGACTCGCAAACATGCTTATGTGGCACACAAATAAAGAAGAGAGAGATGGTTATAGTAACATAGGTAGATACCGTAACATAATAAATGTGGTGCTACTATGTGTCATGCATGGCAATAAATGAGACCGCCTATGGTACTAATCTATGATACTATGCACTATAGAGATAGTAACATAGACTAGTAACATATGCATGTTACTAGTCCAAGTTACTCTCCACTATGACCAGCCTCATCGTTGGCAAAAGGATAAATGAGAAAAGTAAAAGCACCAAATCTCACGCACGGGCTCAGCGCCAGCGTCAGTGGCGTTTCCAAGCAGGGGATGTTTGATGGCCGCTTCACATGCTTTTTTTTGCCATGGACATTTGGGAACGGGGGCCTGTATTTCTTTGTTGTTTCCGGAAAAAAGAGATAAAACCGCCCACTCTATCGTAAACCTAAACACGATGAGAATATGATTTTAAGTCCCCTTTGATTCGGTCGTTTCTCTAAAATATAATATCAATCCACCAAGCTATATCTACACCTCTATATTTGTACCTATTAATTTAGTAATTTATACCTACTAATAAAAAATTAGTCCTTCTACCTCCGGTCACGTCATTTTACACAAAACTCCAGTTCTTTCTTGAAATAAACCCCAGTGCAGGTTTAATAGCATCTCCACACCCCCCAACAGGCCCCCAAGGCACCTTTTTTATCGTCGGTGCAAAAAAGCGCCCAGCGCGCCCCCAGGAACCCAAATTTCGCCGGCTTGGGCCGAAATTGGCGCCGGCGGGCCCAGGTGATGAAGCTCTGTACCTAGGGTAGGGTCATAGGCCTGACCTAGACACCCTCCCCAAGGACATCACCCTAAAGCCAGAAGCATTCGAAGGGTACCATCATCCACTCGACCAGAAACATTCCACTCGGAAGGATCACTGTCACTCGACCGTAACAGAAACCACTCGACATACAGAAGATCTAAAGTCACTCTGCACAGCAACGGTCGGGCGTTTACTCATAGACTTAATGATCATTTATATCACTTTATTACGGACGTTACCTGTAACGCTCCTTCTTTATGTACATTGAACTCCTTGTAACGTGGGCTGGCTGGGGTCCTGGCGCACTCTATATAAGCCACCCCCCTCCACTAGCACAAGGGTTGGCACCCCCTGTAACACACACACGCATAATCCAGTCGACCGCCTCCGGGCACCGAGACGTAGGGCTATTACTTCCTCCGCGAAGGGCTTGAACTCGTAAAACTCGTGTGTACAACTTCACCATAGCTAGGATCTTGCCTCCTCATACTTACCCCCCATTCTACTGCCAGTCTTAGATCCACGACAGTTGGCGCCCACCGTGGGGCGGGTGTCTTAGCGACTTTTTGGTGAAGTTACGATTTTTCCGATTCCCATCATCATGGTTTCCGGCGGCGGATTAGCTGAGGGCCGCGAGATCCGTCTCGGCGCGCTCGTCTTCGTCGCCGACGACTCCGCCTGGCTTCAAGAGGCTCCACTCGACGTCGAGGCGCTCCCCGTCCGCGGGGCGACGCACTTTCGCGTGTGCGTCCGCGGCGTCCTTCTCCGGCAGCCGTCGACCCAGTATCGGTCGGCTCCTGTGGTGTCTTCGCTCCCCGCTGTTCGCCGGCGCAAGCGTTCCGGTCGGTCGCGGCTCCAGCGGTGGGTGAGACACGCGGCGGCCCGTCAGTCGGCCACCCCACAAGTCGCGGCAATCAAGCCCGACGAAACTCTCTACGGCCTGTTCGACCTGTCGACTGGCTCCGTCGAGACCGCATCCGAGTGCGACAGCAGTGACCCCGCGGCGAAAGTCTTGATGGTCAATGGACCACGCAGTCCTCCTGGCTTCCCCCGCGACGACGGTGGTGATGGCGGTGGCGATCCGTCGCGTGCTCACGAGGAGTACCGCCCAGAGCCTCTTTCTTCGCAGCAGAGGGAAGAGCTCCGCCGCCGCAATATGGATGCACTTCACACTCCTATCGTTGGAGAAACCCCCGAGGCCCGGGCTTTGGAGGAGGTGCGCCTGGCCAACTTGGCTGAGCGCACTCGACTGGAGAACCTCCAGCATGCACTCAACGAGCGTGCTCGGCAGCGGATTCCTGAATCCAGTCGACGACAGCTTTTTCCGCCTCCAACTCAGGTATACCGAACTCTGATTCAGAATCTCACAGCTGCAGCCCGAATAGCAGAGTCGATTCAGCCTTCCCAATCAGAAGCTGGCAGAGGTTTGATGCAGATCTGGGCTTTACTCCGGGCAGCGGGAGAGCAGAACACAGCAGTATCTCAGTCGCGGAATAGGATTCATAGCAGATTCGTGATGGCAGACACAGTTCAGTCGGCTCACAGCCCAAGATCGGCCCCGCGGCGTGAGGGGCGTGGAGACCGGTGAGATCAGTATAGAAATCGTGAGCAGTATGATCACCGACTCGACCACGATGACCGTCGTCGAGTGCCCACGCCTCCCCCTAGGAGTGGGTCATATGTGCCTCGGCAGCACGATGACAGACGCCCTCACAGTGGCGGGCGAAGAATTCCAGTCGACCCCAGGGAGCCGGGCTTTGATGCGAGATCCATTCTCGTTCAAGGTCTGGTTGACAGGAACAGAGCACACAGAGAAGGCCATGACAGAGATTATCCGACTAGCAGCAGAGTGCACGTTTCAGGTCCAGAGTGTTTCAGCAGAGCCATCAGGGCTGAAGTGATTCCTTCCAACTTCAGGTTGGCGACTGGAGTCAGCAAGTTCACTGGTGAGTCCAAGCCTGACACTTGGCTTGAGGACTACCGAGTGGCTGTATAGATCGGTGGCGGCAATGATGAAGTGGCCATGAAACACCTTCCTCTGATGTTGGAAGGCTCAGCCAGAGCGTGGTTGAATCAGTTAGCACCTGGCAGTATATATAGTTGGGAGGAACTCGCCCGAGTGTTTGTTAGAACTTTTGAAGGTACCTGCAAACGGCCGGCAGGGTTAACAGAATTGCAGTCCTGTGTGCAGAAACCGAATGAAACCTTGAGAGATTACATCCAGAGATGGATCACATTGCACCATACAGTGGAGAATGTGTCAGATCATCAAGGAGTTTGTGCCTTTAAGGAGGGTGTTAAGTATCGAGAGTTGAATCTAAAATTCGGTCGGGCAAGAGATATGTCCCTGACTCGGATGATGGAGATTGCCACCAAGTACGCCAATGGTGAAGAGGAAGACCAACTCCGGAGTGGCAAACACAAAACAGTCGCCCAAGAAACCGGAGGAGGCACTACAAGAGAAACCCCCTTCAGCAACGCATCGATGCGTTGTCATATGTCCATATTTCCGTTGCTAAGGTCTACACCAACGGATTAATATGCGTTGTCGTTGGTGGCGTTGGAAGGATCTACAACAACATATATGCATGCGTTGGCAAACGGCTTGTAGAAGCGTTGTTAGGTAGCAACATATATACCTAGAACCCAACAACAGTTCGTATGCGTTGGTGACGACCCTACACAAAAGGATATTCAAACGGACACTGCTAATTATTTTATATATTACGATCCACAATTTTTAGGTAAATGCTGATGGAGCATAGGAGACACAATATAATAAACATAAAGATCTCATATATTAAATCAAGCATTTTTCATTACAAATAACATGGTCCAAAGATTACAAGAGGTGAAACTATCTAGTAGTAGCCCATTTCTTGACCTTGCAATCAACTATAATGTTTGAAACATTGATCCTAAGAATAACATTCTAATTATCTGGTAGAAGCTCCATTCTTAACCTTGCAATCACCATCTGAGCCATGAATCATTAATTTATCTTTGATCTACAACAATATTAGATGAGTTAGTTACAATAGAGGAAATCAGTTTAGTAAAATTTAAAAATTCAAAGGAGCACCATACAAATGTGATTTACCAATGCTTAGATTTATATACAGATGTGTGGCTAATTAATAATCTGAATATAAAATCTTCTTCCAAATGAACTTATTAAAAAACATTGTAGATTATGCAGCCTATATCTGAGTACAATTTTCATTTTTGCATCTTACATCAGCTCAAAAACATATGAACTATCATTATATATTTTTAGTGTTCCAATCTATTAAAAAGGACCAAACTGCAGAAATGGAAACTGCAGATATTTGCAATGTCAGTACCATCACCCTGCAAAGAAAGAACAATAATACACAAGCGAAAAGGTCATCACCATGTTATGAAGTACAAACACAGACTTCGAGTCTTCACTGTTACTTTGTAAATTGGATATTCTTTTTTTCCCACTTGCCCTGCACATGTTCTGAATATCTAAGGATCATTCAGAAAAGAAAGTGCATACCAAAACATAGGTTCACCCTTACTTTGTAAACTAAGGACATTCTACTACTCATGCTTGGGATGATTCATTACTCATTCTTGCTATGGTGTTTTAGGGAAGTCTTAGTGCCAACGACTTGAAAATCTTCAAATAATCTAGATCACGCAAGACTTCGTAGTTACCTAAGAACTACAAAGGCACACATTTTAATATCCCGATCCATGTAAAAAATTCTCAGAACCTGCAGAATCAACAACACGAAAAAGAGCATAATCAGACAGTTGTAGTTATCAACACTTTCATAAAAAGAAGACGTACATATAAGGAACTAAGAAACAGAAAGGGGAAAGAGAACTCTGAGCTATCTAATTCACTTATGCTCGTCATCACGCCTACCCTTTGACCCTGACTCGACCTTGAAGGAATGCATGATCTAATTGATATAGACAAGAGCATGTTCTGATCAGTATACAAGAGAGAACATCAGAGAATAATTCATTAGCAGCTAGGAAATATGAACCTACCAGACTGAGCCTACCATAGGAAGTCTGGTTTCCATCTGATCTTGCAGCTCCACGCCAAGCAGAGATCAGGACTCGGACCACAAGCAGAGATCCAGTGGAAATCGGTTAGATCCACAAACATGGCAGCAAGAAAATTAAAACCTAATGCCTAACAAGAAATAAGTATTGAGAACAAGGGACACAACATTCTTCCTGACTTAACACATACAGACAAGTGATGAATAAAACATTCTTCCTGGGGATGCAAACATTGTTTCGGAATTAACTAGATTGAGATTATGCTGTATTTCTGGAAGAATTGCAGCAAAATGATAGAGAGAGATGGCTTATAGAAAAAAGTGTTTTTCCTTCTTTTACATAATAGCAAATATGCCCTGTACATTGCAATGGCAGAAAAAAATCCCTCCACCCATCCGTTTTAGTCCGTAATGTAACACCCAGAGTTCTTCCTTGTTCCAACCGTATTCGGTTATTCAGGTGCTCTGTATTATGATTTGGATCAGCCTCTACAGGAGGAGCTTAGCTTGTACTAAAAAACAGATCAGAATTAAATAGGATACTAGGCGCATGAGATTAGACTTGAGCACCAAGTCCTGTTTGAACTTGTGTGGACAGACTTACTTTAGAAGCTAGCCTGCTACTAGGCGCACATGATTATACTTGGGCACTAAGTCTTGTTTAAACTTGTGTGGCCGGACTGGTCTCAACCAATCATGAAAAATAAACATCATTCCTATTTTAGTACTTGTGATGAAGGATTGATTATGATTATTTTTATAGTACTTAGCTGCACTGGTTGTAGAATACGACTATTTTTTGTTGTTGGTCTGAACTGAACTAGAGTTTTTTGCTGAAATAATCAATACTTTGGAGTTTGGATAGGAGCATAGGGTGTAGTACATGCTTTTTTGTTAAATCTATATATCTACTAATAGCAAGGAAGAAGCTTGGTCAGCGTTGGAATATGACTATTTTTAAATGAATTCATATGTGCCCAGCCACTAACTATTACCGACATTAGTAACTCTATTTGTTGGGAGCAAAACATATATGTTACTTGCATGTTCCGGACATAAGAAAATGTTGCGGGGCCATAGAGATATGTACATGCATCACTTGGAACATCAATCTTCATGCTTAGGTTTTAGTATAGTTACATACCTTATGTACAGGCATTAGCCCTTCCAAGTTAAAGCCCGCCAAAAAAAGGTTGCTGAACTTTTATTTCTACAATGGTTTTGTCTTAAACATAACTGGTGGTTTCGTGGCCTATAGAGTACCATTATTATTAGCCCTCGCAAAAAAAGAGTACCATTATTAGCATAATGTCAAACAACTTTCATATTCTAAGTTCAGCTAGGGACATCATGACACACGTTCTTAACGAAAATGGAACCCCAAACAGATTAGGGGTGAATGTAAGTGCAGAACCATCAGGTAGTAATAAGTCAGAATTGGTTACCCTGATCTAGCTAGGAGACTGAGGGGTCGAGGATCAATTCCCTTTTGGTTGACCACAACGAAATTATTGTCACTTCCTGAGAAAAACCTGAATGCTATAGAAACATGTGAGCACAATATTTGCAGCGAGAGAGAGAGCATGGGGGCAAGCTAAGAAAATTACCTTATTTATATTTATCAATTCAGTGATGTTCCTTACATGTTCATCAACTTGTCATCTCTGTAGAAACCATCTTTTCTATTTGTTCAATGTTTGAGCAGAAGAATCCTGCATTTATTTCACTAAGAAACTTAAGTACCTGTTAAATGGTTCCCTTCAGTTATGCGACTAAATAGAAAATCTTTGTAGGTTTGAAGTCAGCATGTGCTACTGCGTGGGCAGGGACATGTCTCAATGAGGATGTGATCCATCGGTGTTGTAGCTTCAAAGGCACCGCCGGCAATGGAAAAACAAGGATGTGCAGGGTCGGGGGGAATATTACCTTTTACTACTGATACAAATACCAAATTGCAGATACACGGAAGACAGAATAGGACCTTCTGAATGGATGTAGTTGAGGAGGACGGGTGCGTCGTACTTGCGTGCGTAGGAACAACAGCGCCATCTGCATCTCCGATCGAGCGGAGGAACGGCCGCGGCGATGCCTTCCCCAAGGCGAGGAGGATGGGCGGCGATGCCGTTCCAACGCATGGAGAAAGTGGCGAGGGAGACGGTCATGGCGAAGGTTCCTCAAAGAAGCGAGGGTGAGGAGACGACGGCGGTGGTCGGAACCCTAGTTGCGGGATGTGTCTCACATTTTTTTGGCGAAGGGCTGTGTCTCAGTTTTTTTGAGAGGAGGGTGCGTCTCGCTGGGATAAAGTAAGAAGAGGTAACGCTTCGTGCGCGAGAGGTTAGCGCTAAAAGAGATGGAGGTGAGTACGGAGTGGTTAGCGCTAAGTGGGGAAGGTGGGATGTTCAGCCAAACAACACATCCTGTTATCTTCGTTGCTAGACATGTGTTGTTAAAAGGGGGGTTTTGTTGTAGTGAGGGAATTCCAGTCGGAAGCAGAAACGCAAGGCCGAACCAGCAGCCCCTGGTGAAGCTTTGGTTGTGGCTCAAGAAAAGTTCAAGGGGAAGCCCAAAGGGCAGTGGAACCCCAAGAAAGTGAAAGATCAAGATGGAAATGATGTGTTGAATTTACCATGCCACATTCACAGCAAGAAAGATGAAGAGGGTAATCTGATTTACCCTAAACACACCACTCGACAGTATCGGCTCCTGATCCAGCAGTTCCGAGAGAAACAACCCAAGGAGAAGGAAAAGGAGTCGGACAAGGGTGAGGATAAGGAAGAAGATGATGATGGTTTTCCCAATGTCAATTCCACTCTGATGATTCTTGCTGATGTTGAAAGCAAAAGTCGACTGCAAGTTATCAACAGAGAAGTGGACATGGTCGCTCCGGCGACATCAAGTTGTTTGAAGTGGTCCCAGATTGCCATCACATTCGACCAATCTGACCATCCAGCACGTATAGCCACCCCTGGGAGGCAAGCGTTGGTGGTCGACCCAGTTGTTGAAGGCACTCGACTGACTAAAGTGCTGATGGATGGTGGTAGCGGCCTGAATATCCTTTATGCTGAAACCTTGAAAGGAATGGGCATTCCGATGTCCAAGCTCAGTGAAAGCAATATGAGTTTCCATGGTGTTATACCTGGCAAGAAGGCTGAATCACTCGGCCAGATCGCCCTTGATGTGGTTTTCGGTGGTTCCAAGAATTACCGCAAAGAAAAGTTGACATTTGAAGTAGTGGATTTCCAGAGTGCTTATCATGCTATTCTGGGCAGGCCTGCTTATGCACGTTTCATGGCTTGACCATGTTACGTGTACCTCAAATTGAAAATGCCTGATCCCAGGGAGTGATCACTATCATTGGCAATCGGCAGAAGGCAGAAGAGTGCTTCCAGAAGGGCTCAAAAATCGCCGATGCACAAATGGCAGCAGTCGAAATGCAAGAATACAAGAAGAACGCAGATCCGAGTGATTTGCCGCGCTCCAAGAAGCCTGCCACTGATTCTGCATTTCAGTCGTCCGGTGAAACCAAGCCGATTCATATTCACCCGACTGATCCTAATGCTGCTCCTACTCATATCTCAACATCACTCGACAACAAATAGGAAGAAGCGCTCATGCTGTTCCTCCGTGAGAACTGGGACATCTTTGCATGGAAACCTTCTGACATGCCGGGTGTACCCAGGGGACTGGCTGAGCATCATTTGCGAGTCGACCCGAAAGTAAAACCAGTCAAGGAACATCTTCGACGTCCGCCGTACAGAAGAGAAAAGCAATTGGTGAGGAAGTGGCTCGGCTCCTGGCAGCTGAGTTCATCCGAGAGATTTACCACTCCGAGTGGCTCGCCAATGTTGTCATGGTCCCCAAGAAGGACGATTCACTTCGCATGTGCATTGACTTCAAGCATATCAATCGGGCCTGCCCGAAAGATCATTTTCCTCTCCCTCGCATCGACCAAATCGTTGACTCGACTGCGGGGTGTGAGCGATTGTCTTTTCTGGACGCCTATTCCGGGTATCATCAGATCCGACTGTATGGACCCGATGAGATAAAAACGGCTTTCATCACTCCATTCGGATGCTTCTATTATGTCACCATGCCATTCGGCTTGAAGAACGTCGGAGCCACATTCATGAGGATGATTCAGAAGTGTTTGCTCACTCAAATCAGTCGGAATGTGGAAGCATACATGGATGACATTGTGGTCAAGTCACGTAAGGGTTCCGACCTGCTGGCTGACCTTGCTGAAACTTTTGCCAACCTCAAAAGGTATGATATCAAGCTTAATCCATCAAAGTGCACATTCGGAGTTCCTGGCGGAAAGTTACTCGGTTTCCTCGTTTCCGAATGAGGGATCGACGCTAACCCAGAGAAAGTTGGTGCTATACTCTGGATGAAACACCCTGTGCATGTGCATGATGTCCAGAAGCTTACTGGTTGTTTGGCCGCCTTGAGTCGATTCATTTCTTGCCTCGGTGAAAAGGCATTGCCTCTTTACCGACTGATGAAGAAATCTGATAAGTTCGAGTGGACTCCTGAAGCTGATGCAGCGTTTGCAGAGCTCAAAGCCTTGCTTTCCACCCAGCCGGTGCTCGCTGCCCCAATCAGCAAAGAGCCTTTACTGCTTTATATTGCAGCCACTGGACAAGTTCTCAGTACAGTACTCACGGTCGAGCGGGAAGAACAAAGAAAAGCCAATAAAGTTCAGCGCCCAGTATACTATGTTTCTGAAGTTCTGACTCCATCAAAGCAAAGATATCCACATTATCAGAAGCTTGTTTATGGGATTTACATGACCACGAAGAAGGTTGCACACTATTTCTCTAATCACTCCATTACAGTCGCCAGCGACGCACCATTATCAGAGATTCTGGACAACAGAGATGCAACTGGCCGAGTGGCAAAGTGGGCGATTGAACTCTTTCCCTTGGATATCAAGTTTGAGGCAAAGAAAGCTATCAAGTCCCAAGCAATAGCAGATTTCCTCGCCGAGTGGGTTGAAAAGCAACTGCCGACTCAGATTCACTCGGAGCATTGGACCATGTTCTTCGACGGATCCAATATGCTAAATGGTTCCGGTGCTGGGGTGGTATTAGTATCCCCCCGAGGTGACAAACTCAGTTATGTTCTCCAGATTCATTTTGACTCCTCCAATAACGAAGCTGAATATGAAGCACTTCTGTACGGGTTGCGTATGGCCATTTCACTCGGCGTTCGTCGCCTCATGGTCCATGGCAACTTGGATTTAGTGGTCAATCAAGTGATGAAGGAGTGGGGCGTCAGAAGCCCAGCTATGACTGGCTATTGTAATGCATTGAGAAAGTTAGAAAGAAGTTTGAGGGGTTAGAGCTCCATCACATACCCCGACTGAAAAATCAAGCAACCGATGATCTGGCAAAGATAGGTTCCAAGAGGGAAGCCATTCCCAGCAATGTGTTCTTGGAACATATTCATACACCTTAGTTCAAGAAGATCCTTTCACTGAAGAACCCCCACAACCAAAGAGTGCCACTGATCCGACTGAAGTCGAAGTCCCAGCCATGGTCGACTTGATCATGGAGGTTTTGGTCATTACTCCCGACTGGACAGTGCCGTACATTTCATACATTCTTAGGAAAGAACTCCCAGAGGATGAAGAAGAGGCTCGACAGATCGTCCGTCAATCCAAAGCCTTTACTGTGATAAGAGGATAGTTGTTCAGAGAAAGTGTGACTGGAGTCTGCCATAAATGCATAACACCAGAAGAAGGTCGAGTGATCCTCAATGACATCCACTCGGGGACCTGTGGTCACCATGCGTCCTCTCGAACCATTGTGTCCAAAGCATACCGAGCCGGATTTTATTGGCCACGAGCAAATGAGATGGCAAAAGAAATAGTCGACAAATGTGAAGGTTGCCAGTTTTACTCCAACATGTCTCACAAGCCTGCATCAGCCCTGAAGACCATTCCACTTGTCTGGCCCTTTGCTAATTGGGGATTGGATATGGCTGGACCTCTGAGGACTGGTAGGAGTGGCTTCACTCATGTGCTCGTGGCAGTCGACAAGTTCACCAAATGGATTGAAGCCAAGCCTATCAAAAATCTTGAAGCCAGTACTGCTGTCAGCTTCATTAGAGAGTTAACATTCAGATATGGCATTCCGCACAACATCATCACTGACAATGGGTCGAACTTGGATTCTGATGAGTTCAGAGCCTGCTGTGCTTCCCAAGGTACTCGAGTCGACTATGCTTCAGTCACCCACCCCCAATCGAATGGACAAGCTGAAAGAGCAAACGGATTGATTCTCAAAGGACTGAAACCCCGACTAATGCGTGATCTCAAGCACGCAACAAGCGCCTGGGTTGATGAAGTTCCATCAGTGCTTTGGTGATTGAGGACAACTCCCAATCGGTCGACTGACCGAACTCCATTCTTCTTGGTCTATGGAGCTGAGGCTGTACTTCCAAGTGACTTGCTTCACAATGCACCCCGAGTCGAGCTTTTCTCAGAAGATGAAGCAGAACAGCCACGGCAAGATGCATTTGATCTCCTGGAAGAGGAAAGAGAGATGGCCTTGATCCGGTCGACCATCTATCAGCAAGACCTGCGTCGATTCCATGCCAGAAACGTGAGGGGTCGAGCATTTCAAGAGGGAGACTTGGTTCTTCGAGTGGATCAGCAGAAACCACACAAGCTATTATTATTCATTATTATTATATGCATGTAGTATAGCATTGTTATTATTCATTATTCTCTATGTGTTACATTGCCAGCATATTCTATGTGCTGACCCGTTTTCGGGCTGCAACGTTTCATGTTGCAGACTTTTCAGATGACGAGTAAGATGCCTTAGGTCGTGTTCTTATACTCAGTGATGCCGCTGGAGTGATGGACTCACTTATCTTCCAAGTCTTCCGCTGTTATCGTTGTTAGATGGCCTTAAGCCATGCTTATCATGCTTAATCTCTTTGGAGATATTCGATGTAATAAGTGTGTGATTGCTACTCTATTATAAATCCTCCATTTGTACTGTGCGTGTCAGCATTACTGATCCAGGGATGACACTGGTGCACAGCAGCACAGGCCATTTGAGGTCTGGTCGCTACAATCTACTTAATGAAACATAAGTCTGAAACATTTGAAAAGTTCAAACAATTTCAGAGTGAAGTTGAAAATCATCGTAACAAGAAAATAAAGTTTCTACGATCTGATCATGGAGGAGAATATTTGAGTTACGAGTTTGGTCTTCATTTGAAACAATGCGGAATTGTTTCGCAACTCACCCACCCGGAACACCACAGCGTAATGGTGTGTCCGAACGTCGTAATCGTACTTTACTAGATATGGTGCGATCTATGATGTTTCTTACTGATTTACCGCTATCATTTTGGGGTTATGCTTTAGAGACGGCTGCATTCACGTTAAATAGGGCACCATCGAAATCCGTTGAGACGACGCCTTATGAACTGTGGTTTGTCAAGAAACCAAAGTTGTCGTTTCTTAAAGTTTGGGGCTGCGATGCTTATGTGAAAAAGCTTCAACCTGATAAGCTCGAACCCAAATCGGAGAGATGTGTCTTCATAGGATACCCAAAGGAAACTGTTGGGTACACCTTCTATCACAGATCTGAAGGCAAGACTTTTGTTGCTAAATTTGGATCCTTTCTAGAGAAAGAGTTTCTCTCGGAAGAAGTGAGTGGGAGGAAAGTATAACTTGATGAGGTAACTGTACCTGCTCCCTTATTGGAAAGTAGTTCATCACAGAAATCGGTTCCTGTGACATCTACACCAATTAGTGAGGAAGTTAATGATGATGATCATGAAACTTCAGATCAAGTTGTTACTGAACCTCGTAGGTCAACCAGAGTAAGATCCGCACTAGAGTGGTACGGTAATCCTGTTCTAGAGGTTATGTTACTAGACCATGACGAACCTACGAACTATGAAGAAGCGATGGTGAGCCCAGATTCCGCAAAATGGCTTGAGGCCATGAAATCTGAGATGGGATCCATGTATGAGAACAAAGTGTGGACTTTGGTTGACTTGCCCGATTATCGGCAAGCCATTGAGAATAAATGGATCTTCAAGAAGAAGACTGACGCTGACGGTAATGTTACTGTCCATGAAGCTCGACTTGTTGCAAAAGGTTTTCGACAAGTTCAAGGGATTGACTACGATGAGACTTTCTCACCCGTAGCGATGCTTAAGTCTGTCTGAATCATGTTAGCAATTGCCGCATTTTATGATTATGAAATTTGGCAAATGGATGTCAAAACTGCATTCCTGAATGGATTTCTGGAAGAAGAGTTGTATATGATGCAACCGGAAGGTTTTGTCGATCCAAAGGGAGGTAACAAAGTGTGCAAGCTCCAGCGATCCATTTATGGACTGGTGCAAGCCTCTCGGAGTTGGAATAAACGCTTTGATATTGTGATCAAAGCATATGGTTTTATACAGACTTTTGGAGAAGCCTGTATTTACAAGAAAGTGAGTGGGAGCTCTGTAGCATTTCTGATATTATATGTGGATGACATATTGCTGATTGGAAATGATATAGAATTTCTGGATAGCATAAAGGGATACTTGAATAATAGTTTTTCAATGAAGGACCTCGGTGAAGCTGCTTATATATTGGGCATCAAAATCTAGAGATAGATCAAGATGCTTAATTGGACTTTCACAAAGCACATACCTTGACAAAGTTTTGAAGAAGTTCAAAATGGATCAAGCAAAGAAAGGGTTCTTGCCTGTGTTATGCTACCTCTTGAGCACTGCGTTGGTTTTCCCTTGAAGAGCAAAGGGTGATGCAGCAAAGTAGCGTAAGTATTTCCCTCAGTTTTTGAGAACCAAGGTATCAATCCAGTAGGAGGCCACACACGAGTCCCTCGCACCTACACAAACAAATAAATCCTCACAACCAACGCGCTAAGGGGTTGTCAATCCCTACACGGTCACTTACGAGAGTGAGATCTGATAGATATGATAAGATAATATTTTTGGTATTTTTATAATAAAGATGCAAAGTAAAGAAAACAAAATAAAAACAGCGCCAGAAATAGATTGTTGTCGGGAGATTAATATGATGGAAAATAGACCCGGGGGCCATAGGTTTCACTAGTGGCTTCTCGCGAGAGCATGAGTATTACGGTGGGTGAACAAATTACTGTTGAGCAATTGATAGAATTGAGCATAGTTATGAGAATATCTAGGTATGATCATGTATATAGGCATCACGTCCGAGACAAGTAGACCGACTCCTGCCTGCATCTACTACTACTACTGCACACATCGACCGCTATCCAGCATGCATCTAGAGTATTAAGTTCATAAGAACAGAGTAACGCTTTAAGCAAGATGACATGATGTAGAGGGATAAACTCATGCAATATGATATAAACCCCATCTTGTTATCCTCGATGGCAACAATACAATACGTGCCTTGCTGCCCCTACTGTCACTGGGAAAGGGCACCGCAAGATTGAACCCAAAGCTAAGCACTTCTCCCATTGCAAGAAAGATCAATGTAGTAGGCCAAACCAAACTGATAATTCGAAGAGACTTGCAAAGATAACCAATCATACATAAAAGAATTCAGAGAAGATTCAGATATTGTTCATAGATAAACTTGATCATAAACCCACAATTCATCGGTCTCAACAAACACACCACAAAAGAAGATTACATCGAATAGATCTCCACAAGAGAGGGGGAGAACGTTGTATTGAGATCCAAAAAGAGAGAAGAAGCCATCTAGCTAATAACTATGGACCCGAAGGTCTGAGGTAAACTACTCACACATCATCGGAGAGGCTATGGTGTTGATGTAGAAGCCCTCCGTGATCGATGCCCCCTCCGGCGGAGCTCCGGAACAGACCCCAAGGTGGGATCTCATGGGTACAGAAGGTTGCGGCGGTGGAATTAGGTTTTTGGCTCCGTATCTGGTAGTTTGGGGGTACGTAGGTATATATAGGAGGAAGGAGTACGTCAGTGGAGCAACATGGGGCCCATGAGGGTGGAGGGCGCGCCCAGGGGGTAGGCGCGCCCCCCTACCTCGTGCCCTCCTGGTTGATGTCTTGACGTAGGGTCCAAGTCCTCTGGATCACGTTCGTTCCGAAAATCACGTTCCCGAAGGTTTCATTCCGTTTGGACTCCGTTTGATATTCTTTTTCTGTGAAAGTCTGAAATAGGCAAAAACAACAATTCTGGGCTGGGCCTCCGGTTAATAGGTTAGTCCCAAAAATAATATAAAAGTGTATAATAAAGCCCAATAATGTCCAAAATAGAATATAATATAGCATGGAACAATAAAAAATTATAGATACGTTGGAGATGTATCAAGCACCCCCAAGCTTAATTCCTGCTCGTCCTCGAGTAGGTAAATGATAAAAACAAATTTTTTGATGTGGAATGCTACTTGGCATAATTTCAATATAATTCTTCTTAATTGTGGTATGAATATTCAGATCCGAAAGATTCAAGACAAAAGTTTAATATTGACATAGAAATAATAATACTTCAAGCATACTAACTAAGCAATTATGTCTTCTCAAAATAACATGGCCAAAGAAAGTTATCCCTACAAAATCATATAGTCTGGCTATGCTCTATCTTCACCACACAAAATATTTAAATCATGCACAACCCCGATGACAAGCCAAGCAATTGTTTCATAATTTTAGTGTTCTCAAAATTTTTCAATCTTCACGCAATACATGAGCGTGAGCCATGGACATAGCACTATATGTGGAATAGAATGGTGGTTGTGGAGAAGACAAAAAAGGGAGAAGATAGTCTCACATCAACTAGGCGTATCAACGGGCTATGGAGATGCCCATTAATAGATATCAATGTGAGTGAGTAGGGATTGCCATGCAACGGATGCACTAGAGCTATAAGTATATGAAAGGTCAACAAAAGGAACTAAGTGGGTGTGCATCCAACTCGCTTGCTCACGAAGACCTAGGGCATTTGGGGAAGCCCATCATTGGAATATACAAGCCAAGTTCTATAATGAAAATTTCCCACTAGTATATGAAAGTGATATCATAGGAGACTCTCTATCATGAAGATCATGGTGCTACTTTGAAGCACAAGTGTGGTAAAAGGATAGTAACATTGTCCCTTCTCTCTTTTTCTCTCATTTTTTTATTTGGGGCTTTTTATGGCCTTTTTTCCCCTTTTTTATTTTCGTCCGGAGTCTCATCCCGACTTGTGGGGGAATCGTAGTCTCCATCATCCTTTCCTCACTTGGGACAATGCTCTAAAAAATGATGATCATCACACTTTTATTTACTTACAACTCAACAATTACAACTCAATACTTAGAACAAAATATGACTCTATGTGAATGCCTCCGGCGGTGTATCGGGATATGCAATGAATCAAGAGTGACATGTATGAAAGAATTATGAACGGTGGCTTTGCCACAAATATAATGTCAACTACATGATCATGCGAAGCAACATGACAATGATGGAGCGTGTCATAGTAAACGAAACGGTGGTAAGTTGCATGGCAATATATCTCGGAATGGCTATGGAAATGCCATAATAGGTAGGTATGGTGGCTGTTTTGAGGAAGATATATGGTGGGTGTATGATACCGGTGAAAAGTGTGCGGTATTAGAGAGGCTAGCAATGGCGGAAGGAAGAAAAGTGCGTATAATCCATGGACTCAACATTAGTCATAAAGAACTCATATACTTATTGCAAAAATCTACAAGTTATCAAAGCAAAGTATTACGCGCATGCTCCTAGGGGGATAGATTGGTAGGAAAAGACCATCGCTCGTTCCCGACCGGCACTCATAAGGAAGACAATCAATAAATAAAGCATGCTCCGACTTCATCACATAACGGTTCACCATACGTGCATGCTACGAGAATCACAAACTTTAACACAAGTATTTCTCAAATTCAAAACTACTCAACTAGCATGACTCTAATATCACCATCTTCATATCTCAAAACAATTATCAAGCATCAAACTTCTCATAGTATTCAACACACTCATAAGAATTTTTCTTTTTTTTCTTTACTAATCTTGAATGCCTATTATTGTTAAAGCAAACTACCATGCTGTTTTGTAGGACTCTCAAAATAATCTAAGTGAAGCATGAGAGAACAATAGTTTCTATAAAACGAAATCCACCACCGTGCTCTAAAAGATATAAGTGAAGCACTAGAGCAAAAACTATATAACTCAAAAGATATAAGTGAAGCACATAGAGTATTCTAATAATTTCCGAATCATGTGTGTCTCACTCAAAAGGAGTGTACAGCAAGGATGATTGTGGTAAACTAAAAAGCAAAGACTCAAATCATACAAGACGCTCCAAGCAAAACACATATCATGTGGTGAATAAAAATATAGCTCCAAGTAAAGTTACCGATGGAAGTAGACGGGAGAGGGGATGCCTTCCGGGGCATCCCCAAGCTTTGGCTTTTAGGTGTCCTTAGATTATCTTGGGGTGCCGTGGGCATCCCCAAGCTTAGGCACTTGCCACTCCTTGTTCCATAATCCATCAAATCTTTCACCCAAAACTTGAAAACTTCACAACACAAAACTCAGCAGAAAATCTCGTAAGCTCCGTTAGCGAAAGAAAACAAAAGACCACTTCAAGGTACTGTAATGAACTCATTATTTATTTATATTGGTGTTAAACCTACTGTATTCCAACTTCTCTATGGCTTATAAACTATTTTACTAGCCATAGATTCATCAAAATAAGCAAACAACACACGAAAAAGAGAATCTGTCAAAAACAGAACAGTCTGTAGTACTCTATAACTAACGCAAACTTCTGGAACTCCAAAAATTCAGCCAAAATAGGAAGACCTAGAAAATTTGTTTATTGATCAGCAGCAATTGGAATCAATATTTTATCACGTTCTGGTAATTTTTAACAATTGTTTTCGTGAACAGAAAGTTTCTGGAATTTACAGCAAGATCAAATAACTATCATCCAAGAAGATCCTATAGGTTTAACTTGGCACAAACACTAATTAAAACATAAAAATACATCTAACCAGAGGCTAGAACAAAGATTTATTCCTAAACAGAAACAAAAAGCAAAAAACTAAAAATAAAATTGGGTTGCCTCCCAACAAGCGTTATCGTTTAACGCCCCTAGCTAGGCATAATAGCAAGGATAGATCTAGGTATTGCCATAATAATAAGATAGATCATTAAACTCATTTCATACTCTCTACGTTCGGCAGCAAGTTTTCTTTGTGGCAAGCAAAAGTAATCAAAAGGGCTAAATTTAATGGGACAAAAATCCCCAAGATCAACTTTAGGAGGTATAGGTTCCTCCTTCGGCCCTTCATATTGCACAACCAACTCATCATTATAAGCATTCTTTTGACATAACTTGGTGAGCCTATATTCAAGAGAATATCCTAGCTCATTATTTCGAATAGCAAAATCATCATTAAGTTCAGAAATTTTGTCAATTAGAATATTGGTAGGAACCTTTTTTCTAAGGTTTTCATTAAAAGCAACATAATCTAGAGATTGAAAACGCATTATTTCTTCTTGATCAAATAAGATAGTTTTTATGGGAGGACGTCCAGCGTCCACCCTATAATGCGCAAAGATTTCTTTGGCCTCTTTTATAATAAATCTGAACTCATGAGCTAATTAAAACATAAAAAAACATCTAACTAGAGGCTAGATCAAAGATTTATTCCTAAACAGAAGCAAAAAGTAAAAAAAAAAACTAAAAGCAAGGATAGATCTAGGTATTGCCATCTTTGGTAGGCAATCCATAAGTGGCTCTCATAATAGATTCATAAGGTAATTTTATTTTCTTTCTAGGGAAGTGTTCCATGCCTTTCCTTAACGGAAATTGGAATCTAATATTCCCTTCCTTCATATCAATAATTGCACCAATCGTTCTAAGGAAAGGTCTACCAACAATAATAGGACATGAAGGATTGCAATCTATATCAAGAACAATAAAATCTACGGGCACATAGTTCCTATTTGCAACAATAAGAACATCATTAATTCTTCCCATAGGTTTCTTAATAGTGGAATCCGCAAGGTGCAAGTTGCTACCTCTTGAGCACTGCGTTGGTTTGCCCTTGAAGAGGAAAGGGTGATGCAACAAAGTAGCGTAAGTATTTCCCTCAGTTTTTGAGAACCAAGGTATCAATCCAGTAGGAGGCCACACACGAGTCCCTCGCACCTACACAAACAAATAAATCCTCGCAACCAACGCGATAAGGGGTTGTCAATCCCTACACGGTCACTTACGAGAGTGAGATCTGATAGATATGATAAGATAATATTTTTGGTATTTTTATGATAAAGATGAAAAGTAAAGAAAGCAAAATAAAAGCGGCAAAAGAAATAGCTTGTTGTCGGGAGATTAATATGATGGAAAATAGACCCGGGGGCCATAGGTTTCACTAGTGGCTTCTCTCAAGAGCATAAGTATTTACGGTGGGTGAACAAATTACTGTTGAGCAATTAACATAATTGAGCATAGTTATGAGAATATCTAGGTATGATCATGTATATAGGCATCACGTCCGAGACAAGTAGACCGACTCCTGCCTGCATCTACTACTATTACTGCACACATCGACTGCTATCCAGCATGCATCTAGAGTATTAAGTTCATAGGAACAGAGTAATGCTTTAAGCAAGATGACATGATGTAGAGGGATAAACTCATGCAATATGATATAAACCCCATCTTGTTATCCTCGATGGCAACAATACAATACGTGCCTCGCTGCCCCTACTGTCACTGGGAAAGGACATCGCAAGATTGAACCCAAAGCTAAGCACTTCTCCCATTGCAAGAAATATCAATCTAGTAGGCCAAACCAAACTGATAATTCGAAGAGACTTGCAAAGATAACCAATCATACATAAAAGAATTCAGAAGATTCAAATATTGTTCATAGATAAACTTGATCATGAACCCACAATTCATCGGTCTCAACAATCACACCGCAAAAGAAGATTACATCGAATAGATCTCCATGAGAGAGGGGGAGAACATTGTATTGAGATCCAAAAAGAGAGAAGAAGCCATCTAGCTAATAACTATGGACCCGAAGGTCTGAGGTAAACTACTCACACATCATCGGAGAGGCTATGGTGTTGATGTAGAAGCCCTCCGTGATCGATGCCCCCTCCGGCGGAGCTCCGAAACAGGCCCCAAGATGGGATCTCAAGGGTACAGAAGGTTGCGGCGGTGGAATTAGGTTTTTGGCTCCGTATCTGGTAGTTTGGGGGTACGTAGGTATATATAGGAGGAAGAAGTACGTCGGTGGAGCAACAGGGGGCCCACGAGGGTGGAGGGCGTGCCCAGGGGGGTAGGCGCGCCCCCTACCTCGTGGCTTCCTGGTTGAAGTCTTGACGTAGGGTCCAAGTCCTCTAGATCACGTTCGTTCCGAAAATCACGTTCCCGAAGGTTTCATTCCGTTTGGACTCCGTTTGATATTCTTTTTCTGCGAAACTCTGAAATAGGCAAAAAACAACAATTCTGGGCCGGGCCTCCGGTTAATAGGTCAGTCCCAAAAATAATATAAAAGTGTATAATAAAGCCCAATAATGTCCAAAACAGAATATAATATAGCATGGAGCAATAAAAAATTATAGATACGTTGGAGACGTATCAAGCATCCCCAAGCTTAATTCCTGCTCGTCCTCGAGTAGGTAAATGATAAAAACAGAATTTTTGATGCGGAATGCTACTTGGCATAATTTCAATGTAATTCTTCTTAATTGTGGTATGAATATTCAGATCCGAAAGATTCAAGATAAAAGTTCAATATTGACATAAAAATAATAGTACTTCAAGCATACTAACTAAGTAATTATGTCCTCTCAAAATAGCATGGCCAAAGAAAGTTCATCCCTACAAAATCATATACTTTAGTCATGCTCCATTTTCGTCACACAAGAATGCTCTCATCATGCACAACCCCGATGACAAGCCAAGCAATTGTTTCATACTTTAGTAATCTCAAACTTTTTCAACTTTCACGCAATACATGAGCGTGAGCCATGGATATAGCACTATGGGTGGAATGGAATATAATGATGGGGGTTATGTGGAGAAGACAAAAAAGGAGAAAGTCTCACATCAACGAGGCTAATCAATGAGCTATGGAGATGCCCATCAATTGATGTTAATGCAAGGAGTAGGGATTGCCATGCAACGGATGCACTAGAGCTATAAATATATGAAAGCTCAACAAAAGAAAGTAAGTGGGTGTGCATCCAACTTGCTTGCTCACGAAGACCTAGGGCATTTGAGGAAGCCCATTGTTGGAATATACAAGCCAAGTTCTATAATGGAAAATTCCCACTAGTATATGAAAGTGATAAAACAAGAGACTCTCTATCATGAAGATCATGGTGCTACTTTGAAGCACAAGTGTGGTAAAAGGATAGTAACATTGTCCCTTCTCTCTTTTTCTCTCATTTTTTGGGCCTTCCTTTTTTATGGCCTTTCTCTTTTTTTATTCCTCACTTGGGACAATGCTCTAGAAAATGATGATCATCACACTTATATTTATTTACAACTCAATGATTACAACTCAATACTAGAACAAAGTATGACTCTATATGAATGCCTCCGGCGGTGTACCGGGATATGCAATGAACCAAGAGTGACATGTATGAAAAATTATGAACGGTGGCTTTGCCACAAATACTATGTCAACTACATGATTATGCAAAGCAACATGACAATGATGAACGTGTCATGATAAACGGAACGGTGGAAAGTTGCATGGCAATATATCTCGGAATGGCTATGGAAATGCCATAATAGGTAGGTATGGTGGCTGTTTTGAGGAAGATATAAGGAGGTTTATGTGTGAAAGAGCGTATCATAACACGGGGTTTGTATGCACCGGCGAAGTTTGCACCAACTCTCAATGTGAGAAAGGGCAATGCACGGTACCGAAGAGGCTAGCAATGGTGGAAAGGTGAGAGTGCGTGTAATCCATGGACTCAACATTAGTCATAGAGAAATCACATACTTATTGCAAAAATCTACAAGTCATCAAAAACCAAGCACTATGCGCATGCTCCTAGGGGGATAGATTGGTAGGAAAAGACCATCGCTCGTCCCCGACCGCCACTCATAAGGAGGACAATCAAAGAACACCTCATGTTTCAAATTTGTTACATAACGTTTACCATACGTGCATGCTACGGGACTTGCAAACTTCAACACAAGTATTTCTCAAATTCACAACTACTCAACTAGCACAACTTTTATATCACTACCTCCATGTCTCAAAACAATCATCAAGCATCAAACTTCTCTTAGTATTCAACACACTCATAAGAAAGTTTTTACTACTCTTGAATACCTAGAATATTAGGATTATTTAAGCAAATTACCATGCTGTTTAAGACTCTCAAAATAATCTAAGTGAAGCATGAGAGAATAATAGTCTCTATAAAACAAATCCACCACCGTGCTCTAAAAGATATAAGTGAAGTACTAGAGCAAAACTATATAACTCAAAAGATATAAGTGAAGCACATAGAGTATTCTAATAATTTCCGAATCATGTGTGTCTATCTCAAAAGGTGTGTACAGCAAGGATGATTGTGGTAAACTAAAATATAAAGACTCAAATCATACAAGACGCTCCAAGCAAAACACATATCATGTGGTGAATAAAATATAGCTCCAAGTAAAGTTACCGATGGAAGTAGACGAAAGAGGGGATGCCTTCCGGGGCATCCCCAAGCTTTGGCTTTTAGGTGTCCTTATATTATCTTGGGGGTGCCATGGGCATCCCCAAGATTAGGCTCTTGCCACTCCTTGTTCCATAATGCATCAAATCTTTCACCCAAAACTTGAAAACTTCACAACACAAAACTCAGCAGAAAATCTCGTGAGCTCCGTTAGCGAAAGAAAAGAAAACACCACTTCAAGGTACTGTAATGAACTCATTATTTATTTATATTGGTGTTAAACCTACTGTATTCCAACTTCTCTATGGTTTATAAACTATTTTACTAGCCATAGATTCATCAAAATAAGCAAACAACACACGAAAAACAGAATCTGTCAAAAACAGAACAGTCTGTAGTAATCTGTAACTAACGCAAACTTCTGGAACTCCAAAAATTCAGCCAAAATAGGATGACCTAGACAATTTTTTTATTGATCATAAGCAATTGGAATCAATATTTTATCACGTTCTGGTGATTTTTAACAATTGTTTTCGTGAACAGAAAGTTTCTGGAATTTACAGCAAGATCAAATAACTATCATCCAAGAAGATCCTATAGGTTTAACTTGGCACAAACACTAATTAAAACATAAAAAGACATCTAACCAGAGGCCAGAACAAATATTTATTCCTAAACAGAAGCAAAAAGCAAAAAAACTAAAAATAAAATTGGGTTGCCTCCCAACAAGCGCTATCGTTTAACGCCCTTAGCTAGGCATAATAGCAAGGATAGATCTAGGTATTGCCATCTTTGGCTTTCAATTTTTTAGCGGAATCAAGCTCGAATCCGGGAGGTTCTTTACGTTTCCCTTCATATTCAGAAATTTTTAGATCTAAAGAATCCAACCGCATATTGCAAAGAGTAATCAACATATTCATGCGGTGAATATTTCCGCTAACGTTCTTAAGAGGTTCAAGAGACTTTTGTAAAATCTTAGTTACTTTGCAATTTTTTTCAAAAACATGTGTCTCTTCCTGGGTATGTTGTGGCCCCTTTTGTTCGGGTAGTGTTCCCACTACCCCCTCTATGATTTCATGCGCAACATTGGGATCAATTTCAATAAAATTTCCTTTGGCAACACAATCCAAGAGTTGTCTATGGGACATATTTAGTCCAACGTAAAAACTGTGAAGCAAAATTCTAAAACTCACCTCTAGGGTGCAATTACGATAAGATTCCATCATCCTATACCAAGCATCTTTTAAATTTTCTCCTTGTCTTTGTTTAAAGTGAAGAACTTCAAACTCAGGGGACAAAGGAACAGATAGGGGACTAGCCATAACGACAAGCAAATGAAAAAGAGGCAAACGGAAAAGAGAGGGTGAATAAAACGGCAAGGGTGAAGTGGGGGAGAGGAAAACGAGATGCAAATGGCAAATAATGTAATGCGGGAGATAAGGGTTTGTGATGGGTACTTGGTATGTTGACTTTTGCGTAAACTCCCCGGCAACGGCGCCAGAAATCCTTCTTGCTACCTCTTGAGCACTGCGTTGGTTTTCCCTTGAAGAGGAAAGGGTGATGCAGCAAAGTAGCGTAAGTATTTCCCTCAGTTTTTGAGAACCAAGGTATCAATCCAGTAGGAGGCCACACACGAGTCCCTCGCACCTACACAAACAAATAAATCCTCGCAACCAACGCGATAAGGGGTTGTCAATCCCTACATGGTCACTTACGAGAGTGAGATCTGATAGATATGATAAGATAGTATTTTTGGTATTTTTATGATAAAGATGCAAAGTAAAGAAAGGAAAATAAAAGCGGCAAAAGAAATAGCTTGTTGTCGGGAGATTAATTGTAACATCCCAAATTTTCAATTTGGTATGTTATACATAGATCATCATTGCATATCATATTTTATTGCATTTTGACAAATCCTCGATAATCCTAAGCAACTCAAGGACCCTCGGAGAGAGTTGGGGATTTTCTCGAATTTTCATATTTGATTTTCATCAAATAATAAAACGAGGATTTTGGTTTTAATTATTTTCTCTCCGGAAAAATATTTCATTTTAAAAATAAACGAGAGGAGAAAATATGACTTCTCCAAAACAATTGAAATATTGGAGGAAAAGTGTTAAAATCATTTATTGGAATTTATTTGGATTTTATTTGCAATTTTAATTGCATTAAAAATATTGCATGTTTTCAAAAATTTATTTTGTGTCAAAAAAATGTTCACCCTATTCTAGATTTTCTAACTAGACGGGGAAAATTTATTTTATCTTTTTTGGACTTTTATTTATTTTTCTACGAATTTCTTTTCTGCGGAACGTATTTAAAAAAAAATGCGCGCCGCCCGACCGGGCCGAGGCCCAGCCGAGCGCCGGCCCACCCCGCGTCGTCCTCCTCGCGCACGAGCGCCGCTGCCGCCCGGAGTCTGTGGCGAGCACGGGACCCCGCCGCCTGCCCCTCCTCCAAGCCACCGCACCCCCCCTTCTATTTATAGCCGCCGCCCCCCTACTTCTCATCCCGCCGCCGCCCGCACCCTGCCCCGAACCCCGCCGCCGCCGGAGCCGAAGCTCGAGCCGCCGCCGCCGCTCGCCGCACGCCGCCCCTCGCCGCCCCTCGCCCTCCCCCAAGCCCGCCGAGCCCCGCCGCCCTCGCCGCCCCTCGACCGGAGCAGCCGGAGCCCCGCCGGAGCCGCCCCGACGAGGTACCTCGCCGTCGTTCGTTGCCGGTTTTGTGTTAAAAAAACGTTCGTTTAAAAAAAAACCTAGATCGGTTTTTTTCGGTTTTGTTATTTTGTGAACGTTCACCGACACGTTCGTTTTAACGAACGCGTTCGTCGGTTTTTCTCTGTTAACGAACGTCCGTTCTTTAACCGTTCGTCCGTTTTTCTTTTTCGTCGGATTTTTCCGCGATTATCTCAGATTCGATTTCTGATCGAATCTTCGTTTCTGTTTAACTTTTCGCTCGTTTATCGGAATCAGGCGATTCAAGCGCCTAGAGTTTCGTCTCGAAATTCTCTTTCCGTTTAACCTACTCAAACAAGTTTTTGCTACTGTAAAGTTCAACCTAGATCCAGATTAGTAAACGAAGCTTGTTTCTTTCGCCGTTTGACTTTCGTTGCTTCGTTCGAGTTGATTCTTTTTGCAAACCGGAGTTCTTAAGTTGAACTTTCTGGTTGGATCTTTCATTCGAGTTTTACCTGTGCATTAGATGAGTACTGATTGTTTGCTTGTTTGTTTGCGATAGAGTACCCGGAGTGTGCCGCTTGTTACTTCGAATCGCTAGGTTTCGCGGATCATCAGCAAGGCAAGTAACACTTTGATCATACCTTCCATACCCAGTTTTATTGCATTAGATCTATTCCTCAAACAATTGCATGATCAGGATCTAATTAAATTGTGGGTTTTGGGAGGTAGTTGAGGTAGTACCTATTACCTGTTTTCTTATCAAACCCTTGGGAGTTACTTCTACGTTGCTATTATATTGCCATGCTATGCTCGTAGACGTGGATTGGGTTTGAGAGATATTCATGACAGATGTGAGATTGTTAATAATGGTTTACCTAAGGTGGCAACTAAAACTCACATCTGGGTGGATTGAGGCACCTGGAGAATCCAGTGTTGTCTGTTTGTATAAGGACCGCCACCCAGGCTCAAAGGGATCATAAGATTATTCATGCTAGAAACTTCCGTGTGCAGCCACAAGCTATTATGGGCTCTAGCATAGTTGAGTAGGTTACATGATCTCTTGAAGAGGTGGGCTAGCAGATGTAGGGGAAAGTAGGTGTACCGGTCCACCCGGAGTAAAGAGTGATTGTTCCTGAAAGACTGTGTCTCGGTCATCCGTTTCTCAAACATCATGCAGTGCGAGAATCAAGCGGAGGCGATCGAGTCTTGTGGGGAAAAGTGCGCAAACCTCTGCAGAGTGTACAAACTAATCATGGTTAGCCGTGTCCCCGGTTATGGACAACTTGAGTATCTAGTACCTGGATTATCATTTGAATCTCATCACCATGTTACTTTTAATTAATTTTGCTGGGTTATGATGATCTTAATTGGGATTGAGATGCTGTCAACCATCTCAATGTTTCACAACCACCATGATAGTTAAATAAAATTTATTCCTTTGAAGTAGGGAAAAATTGGCTTTTCGCAAAACTGTAACCATAGAGCTTTCCACCAGCCATATATGCATGTAGTATAGCATTATTATTGTTCATTATTCTCTATGTGTTACTTTGCCAGCATATTCTATGTGCTGACCCGTTTTCGGGCTGCAACGTTTCATGTTGCAGACTTTTCAGACGACGAGTAAGGTGCCTTAGGTCGTGGTCTTATACTCAGTGATGCCGCTGGAGTTGATGGACTCACTTATCTTCCAAGTCTTCCGCTGTTATCGTTTTAGATGGCCTTAAGCCATATTTATCATACTTAATCTCTTTGGAGATATTCGATGTAATAAGTGTGTGATTGCTACTCTGTTATAAATCCTCCATTTGTACTGTGCGTGTCAGCATTACTGATCCAGGGATGACACTGGTGCACAGCAGCACAGACCATTTGAGGTCTGGTCGCTACAAAGGTGGTATCAGAGCACACGCTGACTGTAGGACACGACCACTAAGCTTAAGCCCTAGAAAGCTTCTCTCTTCTCATTTCTGACCCCTCTCCTTTTTCTACTCTTTTAGGAATGGCGGATGCAAGGAGCAAGTTCATGCAACCAGATGAAGACACGCCTTTTGGTCGACACTTGAAGGAAGTCACCAAGTATTTGAACATAGGAATACCAAGCATCACCGGAACCTACAACGCCACATTACCCGAAGAGGAGAGCTGGAAGATTCAAGTTCACATTCCAGGAAGGACGTTTGTGCCAGTTACTGAACCCATAAGATTGGTTTTCGAAGCACCAACCTGGAGTTTAGGGAAGAGCATGGCCGCACACATCGCCATGGGACGCATTGGAGAAGTCTACCACCAGGAGCTTAAGGATACAATTTATCAGATTTGTGGACGCCGAGACGCGCAATGGGAGATGATCAGAACCAAGAAGGATGGATCAATTGCAGCTTTCATCCAGGAGCAAAACCAACATATTCGTCGCCAGGAGAACCAGATGTGCACGGACAAGGAAGAACTGAAGAAGGCATTGACCAAGATCAAGGAGCTGGAGGAAGAACTCAAGGCTACACGCGAGGATTATATGGAGGAAATCATCGCACTAGTAGGGAAGAATGACGACCTGGAGAAGAAGATTGGAGTATTCATGGGAAATCCAGTGCCAAAAGCAAAGGATGACGAATGCACTTGTCCGGATAACTACATCATCATCGACGACACCGACTCGGAACCAAGTGAAGATGACTTTGTTGACGAAGCTGGAGCAGACATCATGGAGTCTTCAACGGATCAGAATTTCTAGTAGACCACCATATCAGTAGTAGTTTTCCCCCATTTAATAGTATAGTTCAAGCACTTTGTAACGCTAGTTAGATCGATTGTTATGCCTTGTTTGAATTGATTGAGTGATATTGATTGTATTTGTCTCATGAGCATATGGGTAGTGTTTTCCCTCTAGACCTCATTCTATTCTTAACTCTCATCTTTTCTAAACCATCAGATGCCTCCGAGACGCGACACCGGATTTGTTTTCCCACCGGAGATCACCCAGTTGATTCAGCAACAGAATGCCCTGATGCAAGTGTTAGTGCAGAACCAAGGCAACAACAACAACAACAACCCACCGCCACCACCACCTGTTGATCACTTAGCCCGTTTCTTAAGGCTAAACCCGCCGGTGTTTTCCAGTAGCACCGAGCCGATTGTTGCAGATGATTGGCTCCGCAAAGTTGGAAGGGAGTTGACCACTGCAGGATGCACAGATGCAGAAAGAGTGCGTTTTGCCGCACATCAGCTTGATGGACCCGCAGCATCATGGTGGGAGAATTATACAGCCACGCACCCTATTGACACTGTCACATGGGACCAGTTTCAGCAAGCTTTCCGTACAGCTCATGTTTCAGCAGGAGCTATGGCTATGAAGAAGCGCGAGTTTCGCAACCTACGCCAAGGAGGACGCACCGTAGGCCAGTATGTGGAGGATTTCAGTAAGTTAGCACGTTATGCACCAGATGACGTTGCTACAGATGCTGCCAAGCAGGAGAAATTTTTGGAAGGACTGAATGATGAACTGAGTATGCAGTTGATGGTAGCAACCTTCAACAACTACCAGGAGCTGGTAGATAGAGCTCTCATGATTGAAGGGAAGCAACAGCAGATTGAAAACCGTAAGAGGAAGTATGGACAAGGGAAGTACAATTCTGGAGCTCAGCAGAAGCCACGATTTGCCCCGAAGCCGGGAGGACAGTTTCAGCATACCCATGGAGGAGGTAGTTCGCACAACCATAATGGCTCCAAGAATGGTAATGGGAATGGAGGAACCAACAGACAGAACCGTACCAACCCATCTACCCCAGCCAAGAGGGATCTAAGCCATGTTACTTGTTTCAAGTGCCAGAAGACTGGACATTATGCAACTGATTGTCCTGAAGCCCAAAATGGAAATGGCAATGGAAGCTCTGGGAAGAAGCCGAACCCGTTCAATAAAGGACATGTGAACCACGTGAGCGTGGAGGAGGTTGAAGCTCAGCCTGATGCAGTAATAGGTAAGTTTTTGGTTAAGTCATTTACTGCAACTGTTCTTTTCGATACTGGTGCATCGCATTCATACATATCAAGGGGATTTGTGAATAAGTTTAAGCTGTCCACCCAAGTGCTCAAAACCCCTATGTTAGTAACCTCGCCAGGAGCAGAGTATATGGCAAGCCAAGGATGTTTTCAGATACCATTGGCCATTGGTAGGCATGTTTTCCCCTCAGACCTCATAGTTTTGGAGTCGCAAGGTTTGGATGTGATTTTGGGAATGGATTGGCTATCGTTGTATGGAGGAAACATCGATTGTGCCAGCAAGACGATTTTGCTTACCACCACGGAAGGAAAAAGGATCAAGTATGTATCCCGGCATATGCCGAAAAGGACCCAAGTAAATTCCTTATCAGGAGTTGTACAGGAGGAAGTACCAGTGGTGAAGGATTATCCGGATGTATTTCCAGAAGAGTTGCCAGGCATGCCACCGGATAGAGACATTGAGTTCTTGATTGAACTTTTGCCAGGCACAGGGCCAATATCTAAGAGACCGTACAGGATGCCCGCAAAAGATTTGGAGGAAATTAAGAAGCAGATCAAGGAGTTACTGGATAAAGGCTATATTCGCCCAAGTTCGTCACCTTGGGGATCACCAGTACTTCTAGTGGAGAAGAAAGATGGATCGCTGAGGATGGTTGTTGATTACCGTGGATTGAATGAAGTGACCATCAAAAACAAGTATCCACTGCCGATGATCAATGATTTGTTTGACCGCCTACAAGGAGCTAAAGTATTTTCCAAGATCGATCTACGATCAGGATACCATCAGTTAAAGATTCGAGAGCAGGATATACCTAAGACGGCTTTTACCACCAGATATGGATTGTATGAGTATACGGTTATGTCATTTGGTCTGACTAACGCACCTGCCTATTTCATGAACCTGATGAACAAAGTGTTTATGGAGTTTTTGGATAAGTTCGTTGTGGTGTTCATTGATGATATTTTAGTCTTTTCCAAGAATGAGGAAGAGCATGAGGAGCATTTACGATTGGTACTTGAGAAGCTCAGAGAACATCAATTATATGCCAAGTTCAGCAAATGTGAATTTTGGCTGAAGGAAGTTGGATTCCTTGGACATGTTATTTCTGGAGAAGGAGTAGCAGTAGACCCTGGCAAGGTTGACACAGTGACAAGTTGGGAATCACCCACGACAGTTGGAGAAATCCGGAGTTTTCTTGGACTTGCAGGATACTACCGGAGATTCATCGAGAATTTCTCGAAGATTGCTAAGCCCATGACTGAGCTATTGAAGAAGGACACCAAATTCAATTGGACTGAGGAATGTGAAGCTAGTTTCCAAGAGTTGAAGAAACGATTGGTTACATCACCAGTGTTGATTCTGCCAGATCAACGCAAGGATTATGAAGTTTATTGCGACGCTTCTCGTCGAGGACTTGGAGCAGTGCTTATGCAGGAAGGAAGAGTTGTGTCATATGCTTCACGACAACTTAAACCCCATGAGAAGAATTATGCTACGCATGATTTGGAGTTAGCAGCCGTGGTACATGCATTGAAGACATGGAGACATTTTCTCATCGGAAACCATTGTGAGGTGTATACAGATCACAAGAGTTTGAAGTATATTTTCACGCAGAAGGAGTTAAATCTCAGATAGAGGAGATGGTTGGAGCTCATAAAGGACTATGATATGAGATTGCATTATCACCCAGGAAAGGCTAACGTAGTAGCAGACGCGTTGAGCCGCAAGAGTCATGTCAACACCCTCATGACAGGAGAGTTACCTCAGGAGTTAGCCGAGGACCTTCGCGAACTATGTTTGGAGATAGTCCCAAGAGGCTATTTAGCAACATTGGAGATTCAGTCTATCTTGATGGAAAGGATCAGAGAAGCTAAGAAGACAGACAAGGAAATTGAAGAGATAAAGGAGAAGATGAGCAAAGGAAAAGCCAAGGGATTTCGTGAGGATGAGCACAATACCTTATGGTTTGAGGACCGCGTATATGTGCCAAATGAGCCGGAGATCAGGAAGTTGATTTTGCAAGAAGCCCACGATTCACCGTACTCAATTCACCCAGGGAATACCAAGATGTATTTGGATCTGAAAAATACTTTCTGGTGGACCGGAATGAAGAAGGATATTGCAGAATATGTAGCAGTTTGTGATGTGTGTCAGAGAGTGAAGGCAGAGCACCAGAAGCCAGCAGGATTGCTACAACCATTGCCGATACCCGAATGGAAGTGGGATAAAATAGGCATGGACTTTATCACGGGATTACCCAGGACTCGTGCAGGCTATGACTCAATATGGGTTGTAGTCGACCGTTTGACGAAAGTGGCTCATTTCATTCCAGTGAAGACCACTTACACCAGTGCTAAGTTGGCAAAGATATACATGACCAGGATCGTATGCTTGCATGGAGTTCCGAGGACCATTGTATCAGACAGAGGAACCCAGTTTACCTCGAAGTTTTGGAAGCAGTTACATGAAACATTGGGAACCAGGCTAGAATTTTGTACAGCTTTCCACCCGTAGACAGATGGACAGACAGAGAGAGTCAACCAGATTTTGGAGGACATGTTGAGAGCTTGTGCACTAGATTATGGATCTAGTTGGGACGACAATTTGCCATATGCAGAGTTTTCGTATAACAACAGTTATCAGACCAGTTTGAAGATGGCCCCTTTCGAAGCCTTGTATGGAAGGAGATGTAGAACACCGTTGTTATGGGACGAAGTTGGAGACCGTCAGTTGTTTGGACCAGATTTGATTAAGGAGTCTGAACAGAAAGTAAGGTTGATTCGCGATAGGCTCAAGGTAGCCCAGTCCAGGCAGAAGAGTTATGCTGATTCTAAACGAAAGGAGACAGTTCACGAAGTCGGAGACAGAGTGTATCTTCGAGTATCACCACTTCGAGGAGTGAAGCGTTTTGGAGTTAAGGGAAAGTTAGCGCCCCGTTTTATCGGACCATACAGAGTTGTGGAACGTATGGGTGAGGTTGCCTACAAGCTGGAATTGCCCGAAGGATTGTTTGGAGTTCATGATGTATTTCACGTCTCCCAGTTGAAGAAGTGCCACGCAGAGATGGCTGAGATACCACTGAGAGATGCTGTGCCACTGGAAGCAATTCAACTGGAAAGTGATTTGACCTATGAGGAGAAACCAGTCAAGATTCTTGAGTATGCCAGCCGAGTTACCCGCAGTAAGATTATCAAGTTTTGTAAAGTCCAGTGGAGTCACCACACGAAAGATGAAGCCACCTGGGAGCGAGAGGAAGATCTACGGAAGGACCACTCCCACCTGTTTTCTAGCCAACCCGAATCTCGAGGGCGAGATTCATCTTAAGGGGGGTAGGTTTGTAACATCCCAAATTTTCAGTTTGGTATGTTATACATAGATCATTATTGCATATCATATTTTATTGCATTTTGACAAATCCTCGATAATCCTAAGCAACTCAAGGACCCTCGGAGAGAGTTGGGGATTTTCTCAAATTTTCATATTTGATTTTCATCAAATTATAAAACGAGGATTTTGGTTTTAATTATTTTCTCTCCGAAAAATATTTCATTTTTAAAAATAAACGAGAGGAGAAAATATGACTTCTCCAAAACAATTGAAATATTGGAGGAAAAGTGTTAAAATCATTTATTGGAATTTATTTGGATTTTATTTGCAATTTTAATTGCATTAAAAATATTGCATGCTTTCAAAAATTTATTTTTGTGTCAAAAAAATGTTCACCCTATTCTAGATTTTCTAACTAGACGGGGAAAATTTATTTTATCTTTTTTGGACTTTTATTTATTTTTCTACGAATTTGTTTCCGCGGAACGTATTTAAAAAAAAACTGCGCGCCGCCCGACCGGGCCGAGGCCCAGCCGAGCGCCGGCCCACCCCGCGTCGTCCTCCTCGCGCACGAGCGCCGCCGCCGCCCGGAGTCCGTGGCGAGCACGGGATCCCGCCGCCTGCCCCTCCTCCAAGCCACCACACCCCCCCTTCTATTTATAGCCGCCGCCCCCCTACTTCTCATCCCG